>NC_072739.1:20489047-20694047 GCF_026930045.1 Uloborus diversus
ATTGTTATCTGTTACAATTTTGATTTGCTTTTGACAAAAATTTTGGTAATTTAACATTATTAGAGTATGTAATAAAGTAGACAAAACCAATGCATAAAAGCTTTACAATGATAAATTAAACATAAACAACATTAGAGAGTTGTTGCGTTACAGAAGATAACGTGTTAAAGTGTAGAAAAAACTCTGAATTTAAACGGTATTAACTATTGAAGAAAGAAAAAATGTGTGTATTAATCAAAGCCTTGAGTTTTTTTCTGTGCAGTGGGGCTTCGTATAATTTGAAGAAGGGGAGAGTGCTCTGTCGTTCTTGGGTGGGGGGGGGAGGACACCCAGAACTAAATCTGCATTTTAAGATCTGCAATAAAAGCAATCGGTCATCTCGATAAACCAGCGTTTTGAGCAATTTACCCTTAGCTGCGCAGGGATGCCGAGGAGGGGGGGGGGGGAGAGTTATGGTGCAAACAGCACCATTGAAATTTTTAGAGAAAATCAAAGAGTTCCATTCCTTAAGTCAGTGGCGTCACTAGGGGGGGGGCGGTCTGGCCCGGGTGTCACCCGACTGGGGGGTAACACCCAACGTGGAAATGCAAGTTTCTAAAAAATATGATGCTAAAATGCATTTTTAAGACTACAAATTTCAATTTTTTTTTGGAGGTTAACCCCCCTGGGACCCCCTTCTTTTACCCCACATCATGGGGTGAATATTATACTCAGGATTAGGTTCTTATTGTCAGTACTTGGGCTGAAAATTGTATGAATTTCATGCTCACAAAGAATACTAAAACCTTTTTTTTTTTCGAGGGGGAGAGGGTGGGGCGTGACACCATAAATTGGCACCGCGGGTGTCACCCATGCTAGGTACTCCACTGCTTAAGTTTCTTCTCATCTTCGGTAACTTTGAAAAGCGAAACGTTTTCTTTGCCTGATCCGTAACCACTTTTGCACGCTAGTATATAAAACAAGATGTAGCTTTTTTTCTGTTAATATTCGATTTTGATGTGTCCATTAAAATATTTTTAAACTCTTTCATAATTACTTCCCGAAATGCGGAAAAACAACATTAACGAAAAACCGAATTATAACTAAATCCCACATCAACTAATGTGAACCCCGTCAAAAGTAACGTGCTCCCTAACCGCACTGCCCTCTAGTGGAGTTCCTCAATTTCGTCCTCAAGAATCGCGGGGAAAACAGCGGCGGTCAGCACACTACTCTTTCTAGGCACTATACTCAACTGAACATCAAGTGTGATACGACATAGCAACCAGCAAATGTTATAACGCATTTATAAATACTAGAAACAGGATTGGTACCAAAGCTGTCTTGGAATCAAAATGTCAGATGAGTCGGCGTGTCCTCTTATAGGAGTTATCACTACAAGAGCATACTGCTGAGTTGTGCGCAAAGCAAAAGTCTTGTCTGTAGTTATGGGAGTTCATATAGGGGGGTAAGTGTAGAAATTAAAACTTCCCCTTGCTTTTAGTACTTTTTTACTAAAAATGTCAGATGAGTCGGCGTGCCCTCTTATAGGAGTTATCACTGCAAGAACATACTGCTGAGTTGTGCGCAAAGCAAAAGTCGTGTCTGTAATTATGAGAGCTCATATAGGGGGGTAAGTGTAGAAATTAAAACTTCCCCTTGCTTTTAGTACTTTTTTACTAAAAATGTCAGATGAGTCGGCGTGTCCTCTTATAGGAGTTATCACTGCAAGAGCATACTGCTGAGTTGTGCGCAAAGCAAAAGTCGTGTCTGTAGTTATGGGAGCCCATATAGGGGGGTAAGTGTAGAAATTAAAACTTCCCCTTGCTTTTAGTACTCTTTTTACTAAAAACATGTTTTTTTAGCCTTTAATGAATAAGTAATTGAAAATGTCAAACTTTAAAAACTCTAATCTGTACTGAAATCGGGTTCTATGGGGAAAATATCTGAGCCCCCCCCCCCTTAAAATTTTGCATATGGGACCCCATGTGCGCAGCTGAGCTCAAACTGAGGAATAGCTGCTTATTGATTAGCACCTCCATGTATTTGGTTCAGGTGTAATTTTTTCAGAATTTTGTTTTTGAAATATTCCTTATTGTCAAATGACCATTAACCATTGTATTCAGGCAAAATATGTGACAAAGAACCACCTGGTGACCGTAATTCAATTTTCACAATGAGCGCAGATACAACTTTTGTGCTTAGCATGGCAGTATGATTCATTTTATGCTCTTAAGCATTGGTTTCCTAGGAGGGAATCGCCGACCTTCGGCGTCGCTTCTCGCCGAGAGGAAAACTTGAATCTTCTGCGCATGCGCGCCCGAGCAAAATCGACGTTGTGAGTGGCACGCCGGAAACACATGACTTTGATTTCAGCGTCACGCCGAGTAGCGACGTCAAAACTCGGTGATTTCGCTTCTAGGAAACCAGGGCTTTAGAAGTAACTTCGCCGTTATTTGAACCTATCCTTGTGGCATCACCTGTGTTAACGATTCATTAGATTAACATACTAGGATTAGTACTATGGTGAAAAAAACTACTGGTTCTTCTCCCTACTAAGATCCTCATTCGAACTGAAAATAATAAAATCGAAGGGTTTTTCATTTTAACTTACTGAGAAAGGTTTTGTCCGAGTAGGGGTAATATGACTGACTAATCCTTTAAAAGATTCAGAGAGGGTTGTTTTTAAGAGCACTCAGTAAGGAGGATTGCAGCTCGAGCTGATTAAGTTGCAATGTACAGTAAACTCTCGATTATCCGCGAAATTGGGTGGCACAAGTGCAGCGGATGATAAAAATTGCAGATAAACCACAAAAAGGCTAAAATGAAAGACATGTAAAAAGGTAAAAAAATTTCCTTCAACAAAAGCTTAGCTGCACTGATACATAATACTTTCTTCAAACAGCGAAAATATCTACAGTACAGTAAAAATGTTCTGTATTTTTGCACAACAGAACTTAACATCAGCAAAGAACAAGTGTATGTACGATGGAGAAAGCACAAAAAAATGAATTCATAAATAAAACAAAAATAACTGAGCTCAAATTTACAATTCTTCGACAAAAAAAAAAGAAAGAAAGGAAAAAAAAAGTTTGAAAGAAAAAAAAAAACCAGCCATTGGTATTTGCTTTTTACTGCAAAAACACATGTTCCTGATTATTGATTGGATTGCAGATAATCCGCTCCTCGGTTAATCCGATCGCGGATGATCAGGAGTTTACTGTAACACTGAAATGAAGCAACACTATTTCTCAAAGTTTCTAAAATTAAGTTCTACAAGGCGCTTTCAAAACCAAGTTTCCCAAACCTGAAATCTAACGCTCAGAAGATAATTGGTTGTTTTTGTATCTTCCTACATCTTTGAACACTGAACGGGTATTTTCTACCATGAAGCTTACCATGAATTCTTAAAAAGTTTCTGAAACCGAGTAATTGACCCACATTTAGCTTCGTCACTGCAGATCTACTCATCCGTATTTCTACCAGATTCTGAGACACTTTTAGAAGCTTAGTCACAGTTTCAACTGTTACGTATGCTTCTGAAGAATAATCAATTTTTGAGCAATCACGATTGCTTATTGTTCTCACTTGACTGTTTTTGACGTTCCTTTGATTTTATTTTCCCACCGCCACCCTCCGCACCATCACCGTCGACCGGTCGGCCTCACGATGCTGCACCTCTAGCGAAAGCCGTCTCCAGGTCCTATACACACGCGCATACATACACAACTACACACACACGCACACACACACAAACACATACACACAAACACACATACAAACACATACACACACGCATACATACAGACACCCACACATACACATACAAAAACATACACACAACTACCCACACATTCATGCCTGCACACAGACACAAACACATATGCCTACACACACATACACATACCCCCCCCCCCTACATACATATTCATACACATAACTACCCACACACTTATGCCAGCACACAGACACAAACACACATGCCTACACACACATACACATACATACACACACACAAACACACACGCCTACATACACACACTTGTGATTGCGAAAAACATAATTTGAATTCAAGATGTCAAAATTCAAATTAACTTTTTTTTTGTAATTTGTTTTCCAGTTTTTTACCAATGTAGCTTAAGCTTATAATGCCTGCTATGTGAGAAAAAAAAATCAAAAATAAAGTTTATCAATTATAAACAATTTGTTTTGTCCCTTTTTTTTTTTTTTTTTTTCCAGCCCGTCTTGATAGTTATTTATTTTTTCTTACTCAAGACTTAAGAAGGTTGCCTAACCCTGTTATATACACAATTAATTTCATTTTTAATCGTAATTATATCCATGCGCATTTACTCAATAATATTGAATAAGTTGGCATGAGTAAGTAATATTTTTAGAAAAAATATTGTTTATACAGAAGTTTTACGTATTTACTGAATTTTGCGGCATCGTTTCATTCAGGAAGCTTTCGATTTTTCAGGGAAATTAGCAATCGTAATCCATTGGCGTCAAATTTTTGGCACCAATGCGAGTGCGAGAATTGTTTTTGCTTTGTATACGTAAACAAATAGTAGGGAAACATCTATTTACACAGAGTTATCACAAAGCACGGTGATGTCCAGAAATAAAGTCACGCTTTAAGGTGGGGTTCATGAAATTCATGAAATTGTAAGACTTTGTGGCAAGAGGGAGGGAAAAAATGACAAAAGAGACTTACAATGGGGAAACTGTAAAATCGCGCGTTTTTTAATAAGAAGGTTTATGAAAAACAGCGTATTTATTTATATTAGTTTATAATTAATGTTTCTGTGCATTAAGTTATTCAAAATAATTTCTTTTTTGAAGGGTTAAATATTTGTCTTAATGCTTTTTAATCATTTTTTTTTAAAATTTATTTGCCTAGTTTTCGTTGTACTCCAAAGTATTTTTGAAGGTCCATTTGTTTAGAATAGTTCATATTTAGTGTTTTTGAGCAGTTGAGTTTTTTTTTTTTTTTTTTTTGTCTTTACTGCGTTTTTTAGTGTTTATTTGTCTAGTTTTAGTTCTTTTTGAACCTTTTGTTTTCCTTTTGAATTTCCAATTTCTTGTATTTCTGTTGCAAAAAACGCGATTTAATTCAGTTTCCAGTATGTTAGTAAAAATAAAAAAAACATACTTTACACCCTCCCCCCCCCCTTTTTTTTTCGTTGCCACAGCGGAAAAAATAGTTTCTAGACTTTGGCGCCAAAACATCTTGGCGACCGTTGAAAAAGTCGCCAAGTCCAGATCCCTGATTAGTTACACATTCTTAATGAATAACTTCAAAGACTTCCAACGTTGCGAAAACTAAAAAAAAGATTGTTGAAATGCAATTCATGAATTTTAATTTTGTTTCTAAAAATAGCAAAAAAGATGTGTATTTAGGGATACATGACTATACGTACTCATGATCGTTTTTTCAACTTCCATGAAAGTTTAACTTTCCGTATTGAAACTCTAAGGTTGTTTGAAATTTAAATACTTGCAGGAGAAAATGGAACTATGCGAAGTTGAAGAAATAAAAAAATATGAAATAGGAATATTACAATGCGGGAGATGTCCCGCTTGCGAAACGGACTGATCTCAGACTTACAGCTGCTTCATTGGTTGAATGGTTGAATCAAGAAATATTGCCCATGCGCTCTTTTCAACTACTGTTTCAGGAAATACCGTTTTCAGGATTCCAATCGTTAGTGCTACTTTGAGGGAGGTGGGGGGATCCTCCCCTGCATAAGTCCCATGGCTAAAATAGGTAAGTAAAAACCAGAGAGGTTAAAACGTAAAAAATTCTACTCTTTGGCAGAAATCTAGGCGAAATATTGATTCAAGATTTAAATTATTGTAAAAATTAGTGAAGAGAAGTCGTGCAGCCAATTTCAGGACATAAAAATTCCCGCGATCACTTCCCAGAAATGTTAGATTAAAATATTTGGTTTAATCTCATGTGTTATTAACGTTATAATGTGGTTCAACGTGTTTTGTTGCAAAAGGAAAGTTTTTAGCAATGAAATGTTCTTGTTTTGGCGCTTAGATACCAATTAAGCCATTACCTTAAACTTCAAAATTCACCAACGGCCGGCACTCTGCTAGTTTCGAGCCGTGGATGCGAAGAAATTGTGAGAGGCTGGTATGGCATTCGATTATCCCAACAAAAGAGAAATCTTTGTCATTATGATTTTTAAATAACGTTTTTTTTCTCATATTTTATTTCAATGCTCACATTTATTAAATATTTATTTATTTTATTTATTTATTTATTTAAAGTATTGCACTCTACAGAAAGAATCCAGTTACAGTGGCAATATAAAAACAGCAATTAAAATAAATTATACATTCAAAATATTAAAACTAAGAACATAAAATTGTAAAATGAAAAGTTAAAAATATTTAAATCACGACAATGAATGTGAAAAAGTTTGTAAAATTTAATAGACAAAAATGTTGCAGTCAATTAGAATATTATCTGTATTATTTTTCCGCATATCATTATTTTTATCCCAAGTTACCATCATGGTTATCTCTATTTCTGTATTCTCTTATTATTATTTTTTTTATTTTTGATTTTTTTTCTTGATTAAAAAAAACCTCTTTCTTTAATATACCTTTTGTAAATAGGGTCACCTAATGATGGAATACAGTAAAGAAAAGTAGAAAAGTAATTTTCTGCAAAGTAAAGTTCAAATAACCTTTTTATAATATTTTATAATTAATTTCATTTGTTGATTAGTTATTTTTACGCAAAAATAACTATGCCAAAGGGAAAAAGTATCGACAGATGAAAAATGTTGCAACGTTGTATACATGTTTATTTCTATTCAAAATAGAAAAAATATATATTACTTCAAGCATCAGTTTGTAAATATATATATATATAAAGCATGTAAATACAGTTTTTTAATCAAATGTTATTTAATTATAAAAAAATTTGCGTTGAATCAAAAACTAATAATTTAAAGAGTAAGCTGTAAAATGCATGGTGTAACAATACATATATACACTGGTGTGCAAAATTAAGGACGAAGTCGAAAAATTAGCACATCAGCTGAACGAAGAGGCAGAGCGGACAGAAAGACCAATCGGGAGATTAAGTAAGGTGATGTACGGTAGCACATGCGCAGATATGCAGGCAGACGTAATGGGGGGAGCGTCTGAGTAGTATAAAGCATGTTGTCGGTGTAAGATCAGTATTTCTGGCAAAGAGATTGCACGCCGTATAGCAGTTGAAATCACTCCCAGTTGCTGCCTCAGCGAGAAATGGCGAATAATCAATCTCTTAGACGACATCTGGATGCTTTTACCCGAGGTCGAATCATTGGGAAGTTGGAGGAAGGCCGCAGTGTGACAAGTGTGGCTGCAGAGTGCGGAATTGCTCACAGCATCGTTTCACGACTTTGGAGACAATTTCAAACTACAGGAACAGCTATCCGGGGGTTCAATAGTGGTCGTCCACGAGGAACCACACCCGCAGATGACCGGTATATTGTCTTACAGGCCAGAAGAAACAGGCGGCAGACAGCGGGAGAAATCGCTAGACACACGACACAGGCGACTGGACGACCGATATCGCGTTTTACCGTGGTCAAAAGACTGCACGGTGATGGTCTGTTTGCAAGACGCCCTATACGGTGTGTACCTCTAACGCCTGCCCATCGGTGAAGGCGTTCTCTGTGGTGCTAGAAACACCGGAATTGGAGAGACAATGAATGGGGACGAGTACTCTTTACAGATGAGAGCAGATTCAGTCAGAGTAGCGATTCTCATCGCATACTCATCTGGAGAGAGCTGGGAAGCCGCAATTATCCCTCGAACATCATTGAAAGGGACAGGTATGGAGGTCGCGGTGTTCTCGTTTGGGGAGGCATCATGCTTGGTAGTCGTACAGACCTTCACATCTTCGACGCAGGTTCAGTCAACGAGACCCGTTATTGCAACGAGATTCTTCTTCCATATGTGCGTCTTTTTAGAGGCGCTATGGCTATGGGTCCGCAGTTCCTTTTCATGGACGACAATGCACCATGTCATCGCACAGTAGCTGCCGAACAGCTCTCAGAGAGTGAGGATATTGAACTTATGGATTTGCCGGCACGATCTCCGGATCTCAATCCCATCGAGCATGTATTGGATTTTCTAGGCAGACGCTGGGCAGCTCGTACCTCACCACCATTAACGATTTGGGAGCTTCGATTGGCGCTGCAAGACGAATGGGCAGCAATGCCTCAACAACTCATTGACACCCTCATTCTCAGCATAGGCAGACGCTGTGAAACCTGCCTAGCAGTCGGGGAAGATCATATCCCCTACTAAAGACTGGATGTTTCTTGCTGGACACCCATTACAGGGATGTTTCGGCCTTCAGTCGCATTGCGCTCCATGCTACTTTTTCAATAAAGCTTCTTTTTATCCCTCTGATTTCTCTTTTAGTAAGTGTTGCTTACATTACACATGTTCATGCGTATTGGGGATCTTACGGTATTAAATGTGTTGATTTGGAAGGCTTTTGTACAAAGTTATATTGAAAAAACCGTCTCGTCCTTAATTTTTGCACACCACTGTAGTTAGAAGGAATAAAATGACTATGAAAAATATTGTATCTTTCAAAGCCGGGAGTGAGGATATCATAACATAAACTTAGGAAATGATCCTGTAATATTTTATTCAGTTTCAAGCCCTTTCTAAAGCATTCGTTTTGTGTTTACTCTTTACACTTTCGTACTACATGTTATAGTAACTTTTGCAGAAATTCAGAATTATTTATTTTTAACAAATATATTCATCAGTTTCTTGTTGAAGATATGCTTAGAACGAAATTGTTGGAAAATACTTTCTTCGGCCGATTAATCGGCAAAATTTAGCCGATTATAAACAATCGGCAAAGTGACCAATTATGGCTTTTTAATGTGTGCTGCTGATTAATCGGCGTATCCCTACTACGCACACACAAACACGCGCCTGCACACCCTAGGCAAATTAAAATAAATGATGACTCAATAACTTACTCCTCAAATGTCAAGAACCTGGGCATCACCCTGGATAGAAAATTAAATTTTGCTAAACACAAAAAAAAAAAAAAAAAAAAAAAAAAAAAAAATCAAATCGACAAAACTGTCTTTAGAAAACATCAAATGAGAGCACTTATCAATAAATACAGCCACCTCCCTTTTAACAGCAAAAGACTGCTCTATATCACTGTTCTTCGTCCCGTCCTGCTCTATGCCATTTTTATTTGGGGTTTCACTGCAAAAAAAGTTGTTAAAAAAATTCAGTCTGTGCAAAATAGTATCCTGAGGGATATCAGCAACTCGCCCTTGGTACATTAAAGGTAAGGACATCCACAAGGATGCTAACATCAAGTCTATCTCACACCAAATCATTATAGAGGTCAGGAATTTCTACGGAAATCTACATAATCACCCAAACCCCCTTGTCCGAGAACAAACAATCTACAACGAAATTCAATCTCCCACTCATAGGTATCCTGCACATTGCAGACTATTAAGGTATGACTCACTGAGCACCAAAAATAATCCTCTCCCTAACCCCCAGGATGCCTATGATGATCTCTCCCCCCCCCCCCGATCAGTCTCACTCATCTCTGCTTCTCTCCTCTCTCTGAATGTGAGTTCTTTTCTATATAATTAATGGGGAAAAAAATATATGAAAAAAAAATACGTAAAACAATAAATGACAAAAAAATTGTATAACAAAATTGACAAAAAAATTGCATAACAAAAAATGACAAAAACATCGGTAAATTCCTTATTTTTTGGGGAAAAAAATGGAAATGAAAAAATCAAGATATGAAATCTACAATGGCAATTCAAGCACCTAACTCTAATTAAATGAACTTTTTTAAAATTTTTATTTTTACACAAGTGTGGACCTGAAGACGTCCTTTTGCATTTTGTTTTGTTTTGATCTCTTTTCCCTCTTCCCCTCCCCATTCACTCGATTCCCACTTTGGATCCCGTTAAGAACGGACGTGGGAAAATGAGGCTAAAAGGAAAACCCGCCGCTATAGGAGTAGCGGCGAAGAGGAATGCGGCGCCGAGCGCTAGGAGGAAGCTTCCCGGGAGTATTCCCGGTTCGCGGACTCCGGCCAAGGCGGCCACCCCCTTCATCCACCGCACAAACTCCCCAATACAGTCCACTTCATGGGCGGACATGACCCCATCTGATGATGAGATGGAAGTCAACTCCACTAACACCCCAGAAAAGTACGACTCACCCCTGTCTTACAGCGAGGTGACTGACATCATCAAAACTGCCAAGGATATGTTCCGATATACAGACATCTTCTTCCCTGACGGTGAGGATGAGACTCTCCGGGAGATACTCCAACTCTTGGGCCAGGACGGGATCCCGGACGCTCAAGTGGCGGAGGCCCTGGTGAGTCATGCCTTGACTGACAAAATTAAATTCCTATCCTTTCAGAAATTCTTTCACATTTCTGAATACCTTAATGCTCAGGAATTCCAGCTGCCACGTAGAACTTGTAAAGCGCCTTCGCCCGTAAAGGCTGCGCCTGTAGCACTGGAAAATAAGTTCTCCACCCTCCCCCAAGTCTCGAATCCAAATTTAAATTCCCAGGAAACTACCTCTACCTCTCCGGCTAGAGGAGTTAATCAGCTTGCCCCCCTCGTGGTGGAGACCCCCCCCCCCCCCAACTACCTTGATTTCATCCGCAAGCTAAATGATAACTGTCAGAACTTTAAACTTAGGAATAGGAAGGATGAAACAGCGATCTTTGTGGATGACCCCACTGATCGCAATAAAATTATTAATCTACTCAAGTCTAGTAACATAGACTTTTACATCCAAAGGGCAAAGGGACCCAGACTATTCAAATATGTCATTAGAGGACTACCCACTTGCACCGACACTGAGGAAATTACGAAAGCACTTTCCGAATTAAATTTTCCTATTGTAAATGTCGCTCAATTGACCAAAAGGGATGCTACTAAGCTCCCACTATTCCAACTCCAGCTCTCGTCCGGTGAGCAACATACTAAAATTAACGATTTAAAAACACTCTTCCATACTGCCATAACCGTCGAGCGATACCGGACCAATCGACGTGTTATACAGTGTTATACCTGCCAGGGGTTCAATCACCTGGCAGCTAACTGCTTTCGTAAAGTCCGCTGTGTCATTTGCGGGGGGGAACACTCTCGTGACAAATGCCCGGCCAAAATCAACAAGGAAAAGCCTAAATGTGTTAATTGTGGGGGTGATCACGTAGCCTCTTATAGGGGTTGCGTGGCCTTCCCCAAACCCAAAATCAACCTGGAAGGTAAACGAGCCGTTAACCGCGGAAGCGGTGCTAGCCGCAGAGTAGGAACTTCCTACGCTGAGGCCACTTCCAGTAATCTACCTGAGCATTCCACCCCTAATATTAAGGAGCCTAACTCCAGCAACGAAATTACTGATTTCATGCAACTTTTTGCGGAAATTAATAAAATATTTAACCTCTCAAAAGTCTTTTCCAAACTCAGGACGGCCCTCCCTATTCTAAAAAGTCAGGAAAACCTTATAGGCAAAATCTCAACTCTAGTCCAAATCTTTATTGATGAGGACTAAGTTTTTCATTCATTTTTATCCCCTTTTTTTCATTTTAATTCAGTTCTGGACTCCAAATTTCTTAAGTCATGTTTTTGACCGCCAGGGAAAGCTCCTACGTCATCGGCTTAACTTGCCGACCAATAAGCTTATTCCTCTCCGGAGGATCCATCCCACCAATGGCAAGACTTGGGAGGTGCGAGGCCACGCCTCAGGTACTCCCCAGGAACGTTCATTTAGATTTTCGTCTTCCCCTCCCTTCCCTTGCCCCCCCCCCCTTTTTCTTTTCTTTCCCTCTTACCCAATCATTGAATGTTAGTACATTTTGCCTACTTCAATCACCCTACACGAAGTCAGGTAAATGGGTCCCACCCAGGCCTGCCGAAAATAAAATGTCGAATGTCGAATGCACACACACACACACACACACACACACACACACACACACACACACACACACACACAAACGTCTATATACACACATGTGAATGCACAGACGCACACACACACACACGCCTGCACATAGAGACACAAACACCTTCCTGATTGCAAAAAAACAAAATTTGAATTCAAGAAGTCAAAAAAAAAAATTTTTTTTTTCTTTTTTGCATCCCTAAAATGGTCAAAACCTACAACTTGAAGCGCAGTCTGAAAGCACCTAATAGCGTTTCCATGAAGAACAGAAGCGAACTTATTATAATGTGTTTTTCTACCTAAAAAAATGGTCGATCAATGCATATCTAGCTGTCTAGTAGCGACATCTATCGTCTCATCTGTTAATGTGTTGAAGTACAATGTAGCATGGCGTTTTTATCAAATATCATAGATCCACTGATAAATGTCTCTTATTGCAGAACAAAGTGCACATGTGTAAATTATTTTCTTCTTTTCACGTCTTTCAAGCGAGATGATTCGCTAATTTAACAGTTTGATCTTCAAAATAGAGAAGGAGAAGGTGTATTTATATTGTATTTAAAGTAAATGAAATCAGATACCCTGCAATAACACTATAACGGAAAGTTTAAAACGGAAAGCTTCAGGACATCTTTCACATTCGAAATTTTTAATCGATTATTTCAAAATCAACACAAGCTTAGCACCGTCAAGAGAATAACTGCCAGTTCGTTATTTTGCAATTTTGCGTTTACTATATATACATTAAAGTGGATCGTATCTGCACGTGTGGTTCGAAACTCAAGTGGTAACCCAAGCATTATCCGATTTTCCAATAGTAAAAAGTGTTTTACCGCCTCATGAGTGGTATTGACTTCATCGCGTAGAATTTTATTAACTTCAGTGTCTGTACAATTGCTCATTACTTTTTGCTAAATTGTCAAAGTTTTCTCTTTTTTTTTTTTTTTTTTGAAAGTGTGTGAACAAAGGCCGCGGAATAGGAAGGAAAATTGCCGACTTCAACTCTTGGATTTTGAAACCTCCGACTCCGGCTTTTTTTTAATTAATTTTTTGTTCTTCTTTTTTCTATTTTCCCTCTTTTTGGAAAGGGGAAAAACCCTTGTACAGAGATTAAAACATCAATTATTTTTTATGAAATTTTATCATTGTATTTTATTGTAAACCTTATACAACGTTAGAATTTCAATTTGATAATTAAATTTTTTTAACAGTTGCGATTTTAAAACTGAGATTACTTAAATATCCCATTTTTTAAAAAAATTGAAAAGGATTAATTTGCTCCCTTTTAAAGTTTAAGAACTAGACGTTAATTAAATCGTGTGCTTTCAATTTTGGAAAGCTGTAGCTTGAGAGAACAAAAGTTTTTTTTTTTTTTTTGAGCTATCACGATTGCTTATTGCTTTTATTTGACCGTTCTTGACGTCCGTGCCTTTTTCAGCTTGGACCAGAAGCCTTTGCAGCAGCACCGCCCACCGTCCTCTGCAGGCGGCGCGGCGCGGCTGCTCCGGTCCTGAGCTATCCGCTTCTCCTGGTCGGAGGCGTCCATGTCCTACACACACGCACGCTCACTCACATACACACACACGACTTCACAGACATACACTCACACACACACAAGCCTACACTTACACGAACGCGCGCCTACACACACACAGACACAAACCTACACACACACACACACACAACTATGCACACGTAACCGCCCAAGAGGAGGGGCAGGCTTGGGGCGACAGAAGCCGTTTCTAGCAACAATAACTCCAATGAGTAGGGTCCTGTCGCAGTTCGTGACTGCGAAAAACATAATTTGAATCCAAAATTTCAGAATTCAAATTTTTTTTTTTTTTTGAATCAAAAAACTTTCTTGTGATGGGGCGGTTCGTCCCGATTGACACCCATCTGGTGGGTGACACCTCAAGTTAATTTCAGGGTTAATAAAAAATATAAATACTTTAAATTCTGAAAAATTTGCCCAACGATTCTAAAATTATGTTTTATCAATAAAATTTCAATGAAAACAGGGCATTATAATGCGGAGAAAGGCCCACTACATATAGTACGTCTCACGATGGGGTGAAAACGCGCTGAAAAATGTTTTTGAAACTCTCTTCGCTTGTTAGTTTACATAGACATGTAATTAGGGCGTTTTTTCGATTTGTTTGGGCTCAGGTTCATGAGTTTGCAGGTTTACGCAGCTAAGTTCCTTTCAGGGTCTTCATACAGATCATTTATGATCAATTAATATTAATTTCAAAGATTACATTTTTTTTTTTTTTTTGAGACTTTTGGAAAAAATACAATGGAAAACCCCTGCTTTCAGTACTGACAAAACCGATTTCTGTTCGCATATTCCATTATTCATTTTTTTCGTTCTATTCAAATTTCAAGGTATCATTTTCAAACAATGCTGACGTTATTTTAATTATTTAGGAAAACAACGTGGAACTCGCAGTGTCTCCAACAAATGACCAGGGGCGGACTGGGTCTCCGTAAGAGGGCGTCGACCTTAACCTCCAAAGGGTGCTAAAAAACAGTGTAAAGAGAAGAAAAAAAAATAAATTAAAAAAAAAGGAGAGGAAAAAAACACTGGTGCGCAGGTTTATGAATTTAAAGAAAAAAAAAGCGAAGAGAAGTCGCACTAGTTTGTGAGCGCAATAAATAAATAAATAAATAAATAAATAAAAAATAAAATAAAATAAATAAATAAATAATAAATTATTAAATAAAAACAAAAAACCCGACTCCGTAAAAACCAAAAAAAAAAAAAACTAAAAAGAAAAATGTAAAAGCCCAGTAGTTTAGAATGTTATTAAGTACTAGTGAATAGCTACACCGTTGAAATAATTTTATAAACGTACACAGATAAGACGAATCATAAATTAAAAAGCAGAATAGATGGATCAACAGTTGGGGCCCATTCCTTTCTGATTCAAGGGAATCCCGTAAAATTTGAATGAGCCCCGACTGTTGATCCTTCTTTTCTACTTTTGAATTTATGATTTGTCTTATCTGTGTACGGTTATATAAAACTATTTCAACGGAGTAGTTATTCAGTAGTACCTAATAACATTCTACAGTACTGGGCTTATACATTTTTCTTTTTAGTTTTTTTGGTTTTTGCGCAGTCGGGTTTTTTGTTTATATTTAATAATTTTTTTTGAAAGTACCTTAAATATTCTCTGTGAAGATATTTTTATGTAGTGCGGATAACTAATTTTATCCAAACTGTAGGTGTTGTAGTCTATCTATTATGCACTATTCCTGAAAAACTAAGTAAAAACTATTTTTGAGAAGGGTGGAAAAGAAAATTCCAACAACTCGAACTACTGATCATTCGAAGATTTTACCCGGTCTCTTGGAACTTCGAGTCATCGAGATTCGAGAACTGTCATAAATAAAACGCGAAAGTTATTCGCTGAAGATCTGAGATGTTGCTCGTACGCAGCATTCGACGCTGTCGAGACTTTCTTTTTTTTTTTTTTTTTCTTCTTTTACACAACATGAGAATCTTTTTTATCTGAAGATTCACAGGAAAGAGGTCGTGCAATATTCTTGGATGAAAAAATAATGATTTTTTTGAGCAATCACGATTGTTTATTGCTTTCATTTGACTATTTTTGGCGTTCTATCATTTTATTTTCCCATCGCCACCCCCCGCACCATCACCGACGACCGGCTCCTCACGATGCTGCTCCTCTAGCGGAAGCCGTCTCCAGGTTGCATCCATGTCCTACACACACGCGCATACATACACAACTACACACACACGAACACGTACACACACAAATACACACATACACAAACAAACACGTACACACACGCATACATACGGACACCTACACATATACACACACAAAAACATACACACACATACACACAACTACCCACACATTCATGCCTGCACACAGACACAAACACACATGCCTACACACACATACACATACCCCTACACACAAACACACATACCCCCTACACACAAACACACATACCCCCTACACACAAACACACATACCCCTCACACACAAACACACACGCCTACATACACACACTTGTGATTACGAAAAACATAATTTGAATTCAAGATGTCAAAATTCAATTTTTTTTTTTTTTTTTTTTGAGCAATCACGATTGTTTACTGTTCTCACTTGACTGTTTTTGATGATCTATCATTTTATTTTCCCACCGCCACCCTCCGCACCATCACCGTCGACCGGGTCCTCACGATGCTGTTCCTATAGCGAAAACCGTCTCCAGGTTGCGTTCAGCTCCTACACACACACGCATACATACACACACACACACAAACACATACACGCATACATACAGACACCTACACATACACACACAAGCACACACACACACGAACACATACACCTACACACATACACAAATACATACACACACACACAGCTACCCACATATTCATGCATGCACACAGACACAAACACATATGCCTACACACACAACTACCCACACACTCATGCCTGCACACAGACACAAACACACATGCATACACACACATACACATACCCCTTACACACAAACACACAACCCCCCCTCACACACAAACACACACGCTTACATACACACACACACACACACTCGTGATTGCGAAAAACATAATTTGAATTCAAGAGGTCAAAATTCAAATTAATTTTTATTTATTTTTTTCTTTAATATAGAGAAAGGATGACTCCTGATGATTTTTTAAATATTTTGAGGGGAGAGGCAGAGGGTGAACACTTTCTCGAGTTTCCCTCCTTGTTGGATGCGGGATACGCTTTGAATGATCTCACCGCTCTAGTCCCTCAGAGGAATGTTTACGTTTAACTTGATGATGCTCAATTTCCCTCTGAACAAAAATTATGGCTACGATACTGTCGATGATGGAAAAAAAAAGTTTTGGTGGCGCTTTCTCCAAAAAGTTGTTGGTGATGGCGGGGGAAGACGGCAATCTTATTTAGATTTTGTTAATCACTTCACTGAAGAATCAGCAGGAATGGTGTCTGAAGCATTTTCAGATTTTTTTTTTTTTTTTTGGCCGTGCAGTGAAATTGAAATTTGTGTTCGCTGAAAAATAGACAAAATCCATAACTTGTAACGCAATCTGAAAGCAGCAAATTGCGTTTTGAACCGGTAACAGAATTTTAAGAAAAACAGAAGACAACTTATACTGTGTTTACTGCCTAAAAAAGTGGTCGATCAACTAAACATTGCATATCTAGCTGCTTAGTAGCGACATCTATCGTCTCATCTGTTAATCTGTCAGAGGTACCATGAAACATGGCGTTTTTATCAAATTTCCTAGATTTCGTCCTCAGATAGATGTCTCTTATCGAAGAATAAATTACTCATGTGTAGAAAATCTTCTTCTTTTCACGCCATTCAAGCGAGATGATACGCTTGAACAGAATTGACTTGAATTGAACAGTGTGATCTTCAAAAATACAGAAGGGAAAGTATATTAATATTGTACGTAGAGTAGATGAAATCAGATTCACTGTAGTAACATTAAAACAGAGGGTGTAACAGAAGGTTTTGTGTCTGAAAATTTCGGGTTATCTTCCGAATTCGAATTTTTAATCGAATATTTTAAAATCAACACATGAAAAATAAATAGCTGCCAGTATATTATTTTGCATTTTTGTTTCTACTATATATAGTTTACTGTACCCATTCCATTATGAGCGGTCCGACACTCATGTGGTACCTCAAACATGAACCGATTACCAATAGAATGATTTGCTTTACCGCCGCATGAATGATATTGACCTGCTCACCATCATTTTTTACAGACTTCAGTTTTTTTTTTTTTTTTTGAAGTTGTTGGAACATACGTTTTGAGCCATTTCAAGTAAATTGACCGAGACATGTTTCCTATGTCAGCAGATTCCAGTACAAATTGCGGTCCTTAATTTTTGTATGCTAGCAAAATATGCTTTAAACTTTTTTGAAATATGTTATTTGAGAAATGTAATGTTCTCTTCACCTCGAAAGTTCGTATGATGTCCTGTCCAGAAAACAAAATTTGTGCTGAGAAATCGAGGTTTTTTTTTTGGATTTTTATATACACAGGGGCGCCGACTTGCAAAAATTATTGGGGGGGCTGGACATCACCGGGGGTTTAGGGTGTTATGTAATCCCTCGGAGGTCCCCCACCCCAAAAAAGGTCAGATTTTTGAACCTTGAAAATGCCATATTTTCTAGTGTATAATTCTAACAAATAAACAGTATGTGACACGGCGTTTTCGAAGTAAAAGAATCTAAAAATTGGTTTACAAATTTTCTGGTTCAACTTTTAAATCATATCACTTGTCTTAGTAAGAGATTTTTTTGTTCTATTTTATGGGGAGCCGTGCAGTGCCGTAGCTAAGCATTGATATTATAAGGTAGGAAGGACACTTGAATGGAAAGACACTCCCAGAGACGCCGACTTTTTTTAAAAAATGGGGGGGGGGGAATTTTCTAAATTTGAGATGAAAAATAGTGAGTTTTAAAGTTTTTTTAAAGCATTGTAAAGTCATGCAATCAACATTAGAACCCCAAAAACTCGACAAGCCTGACACATATTTTTTGGCTTTGAAAAAAGGAAAAAATAAATACAAACACACACAGTATTTTCATAAAAAGGTAATTTAATTTACTCATGTTTTTTTTAAGACCATTTGTTTTTTCATTAGTTATACCGGCTAACATATTCAAGTGTAAACGCAGTCTCTCAATGTCTAGGTTATTTTTGAAAATTCGATTTTTTAAAATTTGTTTCACCTTTGTTAAATAAAAGCAAAGCACTTTTGTTCAACTGCAATGATCTGTGTGAGTCCAGTTGATGCAAACAGCCCAATAATGCAAGATTGCACCATTTCACAAACCTCAATGTAAATTGCCTTTGGAATTTTGAAAGCGTGCGGTGAACTGGCTTCGTTGTTTTAATACTTTGGTATACGTCGGTTCCGAGGAAGCGAAGGATCATCATTTTGTAACGATTTTTCTTTTAAACACAATTCCCAAAAGTATTCAAAACTATCACGCATCCTATTTAATATACAAATCAAACCCTCATCTATTTTTTCCAGACCAGCAACACTTAGATGAGCTCGCCGCAGCGCTGCCCACCGGCAACAGATTTGACCCGTAAGTTCGCGCACTGTGACAAATTCTAAGTGTGCTTGCAGCACTGTAATACCATCATTATTCACACTACTCGTTTTCAGTTAACCTGCTTACTACCGTAATAATTATTTGTTTTAACTCATTACTGAATGTATTTTACAAGGTAAACTATCTTCAAGCAAGAAAAATAAAGGATAAATTTATGAGTTTAGAAAACATAATATAACTAATACTTTTTTTGATTTATTGAGGGGGCTCTGCCCCCTTAAAAATATTTTTGAGGGGGCTCGGGCCCCCTCAGGCCCCATGGAGTCGGCGCCACTGTATATACATATATATACACACATTATTGTGATAGTACCAAACAGAAAAAATCGTGTTAGGTAGGATGGATTTTTAAAAAATGTTCTTTCCACTGATTTCAATTCCACTGGTGATTTATAAAAAAAATAGCAAAAATAAATGAACTATTCGACTTATCAGGATATCGTAGCATAAAAATTTTAATAAATAACATAAGTACCATTTCTCTGAACATACTAAAATGGATATAGTACAGTATTTCGTAAGGTAAAATGTCTCAAATGATTAAAACTTATGTTTATAACAGACCAACTTCAATTTTCTGATTATTTAAAATAAACGTAAAAGATGGAATACAAACCTAATTATGCCTTTGTAATCTTTATATACTAATAATAAAGCTGAAAGTCTCTCTGTCTGGATGTCAGGATGTCTGGATCTCTGTGACGCGCATAGCGCCAAGACCGTTCGGCCGATTTTCATGAAATTTGGCACAAAGTTAGTTTGTAGCATGGGGGTGTGCACCTCGAAGCGATTTTTAGAAAATTCGATGTGGTTCTTTTTCTATTCCACTTTTAAGAACAAAACTATCATAAGATCGACGAATAAATTACGAAATTATCATAACGTGGAACCATAACATGGGCACAAGTCACCTGGCGAGAAAATTCACCATACATTATTTGTTAATATACAGGCGAACCAAAAGACCTTTTAATTTTTCTATTATGGGCAAAGCCGTGCGGGTACCACTAGTATTGAAATATTTTAGTGTTTTGCGAACACTCAGTCTTCTTATTGTGACAGTAAAAAATCTATTAGAAATGAAGTTAAGTCAGCAGTGTGAGGTTGCGGCGGGTTGGTATTAGTTTTATATGCTTTGATATTAGTACTGGCCACGGGATACATTGCTTTATGTGTGCGGGTGAATCGAATAATCAGTTTTGGAAACAAAGCTCCTACTGCTATTGATATGGAGAAATATCTGAAGGAATTCAACGCAGAGTCCCCCTTACCTATACGAAAATACTATTGATGTTTGATTGAAATATTTAAATTTAGAAAGGAGTAGGGCTGACGGAGAGGTTTCGTCAGCCCAGTCGGAAAATACGGACCCGATCGTTGGAAGGTATCCCTACCAACACATCAATGTCGCCAACCATTGTACGTAATTTTACGGCTTTGAATACCAGTATGTAAAATATCAAGAAGTAAATTAGTATTTGTTATCCCCTTTCTCCAACACTTGTGTCAATTCCAATTTTGGTTGTTTTAAAAAGGGCTGTCTTCCCCGAAAGAGCGAAAGATACCCCCGAAATATGTAACTGGATTGTGGTAGGGTTGCAAGATTCGTCAGTCAGAACGTTGCGAATATGCTTTTCACTTCGGTTGGCTAAGGAGATAACATTATGTCGCTAATAACCAAAATTGTAACTGGAGGTGGAGCTGATTTTGTTATTAAGCACGTGTAATTATTTTTTTTTTACTGGTTATTAAAGAGATTTCTTGTATTGTGTTTGGAGAAAATACATTTATTTGAGCAAAGTATGTACGATACGATGAACTTTTCTCCTCACCAGAAGGGTAATTTCTTTCAGAATTCTTTTCGTGACAATTAAATGTAGGTATGTTTATAAGCAAAGCTTCCGGATACCTAACTAATAATTTTCTAAAAAAGAAAATCATAGAAAAGAATTGTTGAACTGTTTCAGAGGGAACATTGTTATTAGTGAATTTCCATTTTTTTTTTCTTTAAAAAAAATGCGTACTCATGAGCTATGTAAAAGTTCTATGTAAGTTATATTCGTCGAAAAAATTTCTAAGGTTCCGAAATTCAAGAACTTACAGGAGCAAATTGAACTGGGTGAAATTGAAGAAAATAAAAATTACGGAATAGGAATATTACAGTGCGGCGAGAGATGTCACGCTTGCGGGAAGGACTGATCTCAGACTTGCCGCTACTCCATTGGTTGAGCCAAATAGTTTAGCGCATGCGCATTTTTAAACTACTTCTTCAGGACCTAAAGTTTAGCAGATCCCAATCGTTATAAAGAAGGATTGTCTTGAGGGAAAAAATCCTCCTCCACCAATATAGGAAGTAGAAAACTTGGCGAAAATATTGATTGAAAATTTAAAATTCAACCAATTTCAGGACTTAAAATTTTCTGCATTCACTTCGTAGAAATTTCAAGGCTAAAATATTTTGTTTTATGTCATGTGTTATTAACGTTTTGTAATGTGATGTTCCATGTTTTGTCACAAAAGGGAAGTTTTTAGTATTAAAATATTCTTGTTTCGACGCTTAGATACTGTGAAGGCATTCATAAAACTTCAAAATTCACATACGGCAAGCACATTGCTATAGTTTCGGGCCTTAGATGCGAGGAAATTGTGACAGGTCTGGTACGGAACTCGATTTTCTCCACGAAAGAGAAACTTTTAACGTAATGATGTCAAAATAACTTTCTTTATCATATTTTATTTCAATTCACATATTTATTCAATGTTCTAACCAATTAAAATACTATCTCTATTATCGTTACCCATATCATTATTTTTATTGCATGCTAAACATATCTGCATCATGGTCATCTATGTATTGTGTCGTTATTTTTAAAATTTGTTTCTGATCTTTTTCTTTTACAAAAAAAAAAAAAAAAAAAAAACCTTTATCAATCTGCCTTTAGTAAATATTGTCACCCAAGAGATAACAAATAGAAGTGAGTAGGAAAGCAATCTTCTGCAAAGATAAGTTCAAATGACCTTAATGAAATTGTTCATAAGTCATTTTCTTGCTTGCTTATTTGTTAATTACTAAATTTTATAAATTAAATTACATTCCTTTACAAAAAAAATTTTGGTATTTAGTTCAAACATTAAAATGCTTTATTACTTGTCTAACGTACAATCTTTTTCAAATCACTCTTAAACCTCAATGTTATTCTGCAAATAAGTTGATCACAAATTGTTCCACAAACAAAAGTTTTTCATTTCACTTTTAAAATATTGCAAAATTAAATTATTTTTACATCAAATGTTATTCTAATAATTCTTAAGAGTAACTTTAAGCTAATGCTAAACTTTGTTCCATTAAAATCAGAAAAGTGTATATTTTTCCTTTTATAGAAAAAAAATAAGTAATGCTTTTGATATCAATACAAGAAATATTTCTATGTTCAAAAATCTTTATAAAGCTTAATTTAATGTAGCAAAAACAAGCAATTTTTTATGTTCATTATTTGTTGCTTATTTATTTATTTTAATTTTCTTAATCAGTCTTTATTCTTTCATTCATTTTGAATCAATCAAAATTATAATATAATTTTCGTTGTCTCGGAATCTTTTGATTAATTTAAAATTGATCGTATTAAGAGAATAAGGTTTAAGGAAAAAAATCTGCTCTTAATTTTGCTAACATAGGGCCATTTTGTCTTTTTTTAATGTTTGAATCTAAATCGAGCGTTTCATTTATTGACTGCATGCATTTTCGAATCCGCGTGCTTTTACATCCTTCAGAACCCGTTTCAGCCACTCTTCCCGCTCCCGCTTGTGACTATTTTTTGTAACGAAACTCGAAAGCGAACAAGGAGCCAATCTTGCAGCTCGGCGGCAACCCTATCTTCCCCCTGTAACCGGTTGTGTTTTCCGAGCGTAGCTGTTGTCGCAACTCTGAAAACTACGTTTTCATATAGGGACTCTAGGAGCTACTGGTCGATGATAATCGCATGTACTTGGAGCGATTAACTGATGTCAACAAAAGAGAGAATTAGGTTTGCGCTCCCTGGGTTTGAGATGGTTAAAATCGTGATGCAATATTTGTTTAGATGTTGAATTTATGTTCGCTCGCGTAATGGATATGTTCCGAGCTATTTTTTTTTTCAAGTTTCAGTTCTACAGTTGGAAAAGAAAGCAAACTGGATAAAAAATGTTGCCGTTTAAGAAATGCTTTATATGTTCCACATGCATATTGTATTTGTTTTGAATAAAACGCATGATGTTTAAAGGAAAATTACGATTTGATAATCATCCGATGAGAATGAATCTGTTGAGGATCAAAGATTTTCAAATAATTTTCTCACAACGACAATTGAATTGAGAATTTTGAATTTAAACTGCCTATTGTAATATCTGTTTGATTTGAACATGTTTGTTTCCCTACGTTGAATACATTTGCACAAGTAGTAAGTAAAAATATGTTTATTTATGAAGCAAAATGAGAGTTTTTGTTAATAGTTTGGGTTATGTACAAGTTTAAATTCAAAAGTTGGAACCAATTTCTAGAATAGTTACAAAAAATCACATTGATAAGATACATCCAATTTTGAAATGGTGATACACATTGTGCAGAGATAAGTTCTTTTTACTTCAACTAAACACATTTTTACTGTATTTTACTTATTTTAGTTCATTTAAATCATAATAGGTCTCTTTGATTTCGTTTAAACAGGTGTGATTGCAGTATGTCTTCTTTGTTATTAAGGAAGTTAGTTGTTTTTTCATCAGTAAAATGTAAACTAATTTCTTGTTACCCTGAAATAAGTTGTAGCTTCAAAAAAGAAATTTTATTCAAATACAAAATTAAAAAACTAATTACACCTACATGTACTGTAATACAAACAATGAAAGAACATAGTATAACCAGAGCCAGGCCCGAATCTATCAATTTTGAGGCCCCCTGCCAAAAATCAGCATGGTGGCTAACTGCCTACTAAATATCTATGTCACTAAAGGTCGGGGGGCACTTTCAATGGCATGCCCACCCTTCCCACACACACTGCAGGGTCTGCGAGTATGTAGATCCGGGCCTGACCAAGGCCGCACAGAGGGTAGGAAAGCAAGGGCAGGGCCGTCCGAAGAGACTGACCATGTTATCTTTCCTTTTATTAAAAAAGACAGGAATGTGTTAGTATTTTAAATTAAATCTTTACTAATAATAAAGCTGAAAGTCTCTCTGTCTGGATCTCTGTGACTCGCATAGCACCTAGACCGTTTGGCCGATTTTCATGAAATTTAGCAAAGTTTGTAGCATGAGGGTGTGCACCTCGAAGCGATATTTCAAAAATTCGATTTTGTTCTTTTTCTATTCCAATTTTCAGAAAATTTCTCCGAACAAATTATCACAACGTGGAATAGTAAATTATGAAATCATCATAACGCGGAACTGCAACATGGGCAAGCGAATTGGCGAGAAATTCACCATACATTATTTAAATATACAGCCGAACCAAAAGACCTTTTAATTTTCTACTATGGGAAAAGCCGTGTGGGTAACACTAGTACTGAATAAAAGTAAAAATACATTTTAATGCAGTTAAAGCTCAGTTTAGGGCTCGCTGTCATGTCTTCACTCCCGCCTGGTGGGGGATGCCCTGCTCTTCCTTCTCTTTGGACCGCCATGTGCCAGGCAAAAACTCTGAAGCTGGCTCACAAGGTGCCTGCTAGCCCTGGAAATGGACACACAAGAGATGATTTTGGGCATTGTAGCATAACGAGAAATTTTTTATGTGGAGGTGAAGGTTTACTTATAACCGGGGTTGCAGTGTCAGGCCAATTTTAGGTTAGAAGATACGAGTTGGAAGCTTTGAAATTCTAGAATTTGGAATCATTTTCCCTCAAGACTGTAGCTGTGTCAGGGATACGGAGTATTAGTGAGAATTGGTTTGCTTTTGGGGTAAAGGTAGGGCAGCTGAGAGCCAAGGAAAACCTGTTGTTAGTTTGGTCCCCAGCCCCCACTCTCCTCATAAAATCTGAGCTGTGCCCCCTAGTTTTCGACTAGGCTGGCATGGTCTCTCGTTGGCCCTGCGTAAACAAGTCTGAGATTTAAAAATTCAAATGCATTGCTGTAATACAATTTTCCCATCACTGTCGCACGTAAAAGGCATACATTAGCTTTAAAACCAGCCATGTACTTCATGTAGCATTACAGAGCTACATGCTGTATAACCCGTCACAAGTCGAACCGCACCATGCTGCGGATACTCACTGGTGGGATAAATTTACTTTGTCTACCAGTTTGTTGGCGCTCTCAGCTAAAATCACAATGAGTTGATATCTACCTCCAGCTCGGTTGTTCACACTATTCCAGACTGATGAGTTCTAATAAGAACAAAACTGCAGTCTTTGGATGTGATAACCGGACTGTCTGGTACCATTGCAGGTTATTCTCTCGTACATCAAGTGCCGGATCAAGGGCGAAGGAAGCATGTTGTAATATAACTAGATGCAAAACTCAGCTGCAGCAAACCGACTGTACGAATTTTGAAGTAAATGGGCAAAAACATAGCCAACGAGGATACAATGCTGTTTCCATCCTATCAGAGGCTACCGCAGAAGTTGTTTGTGCACGTCTTGTTCGAGCACTTGTCTATTTAATAAAAGGTCTCAATTACCTACGGAACCGTTTCTTGTAGTGTATCTGGTTAATACAGTTGAATTTGCTTATAACGAGCCCTGTTTTAACGAGAACTTGGATTTAGCGAGGGAATCAAAAAGCGTTGGCTGGTACAATGTTAAGCCTATAAGAACGTAACTCGCCTTATCGAGCAAACCCCGCTTCAAGCGAGCAATATTTTTGTCATTCATAAAATTTCTGTCAGTTTCCACTGCAGAAAACATTATTGTATTTCTCGAAAAATTTCATTAACATTTTGAATTAAAGAAAAAAAAAAAAAGACATAAGTCCTGAGAAAAAGTGAAGACACAGCCTTTTTTAAAAACATTTGTGGAGTTTAGGAGGATTTAGAAATTATATTTGTTGAAGCGAATGTTAAATCATTTCCGAGATATACTTCCGAGGATATTGTAGCTCTAAGCCTTAAGCCTTGGACATACTGTCAGACCGGCTTTATCAAATATCGTCGGTTCCAAGAAATATTATTTGATTAAGCGGTGAAATTTTATTTACCATTTTAAATTTACAACTTGTCTTAAAATATAATAATAAAAAAACAAGTTTCTAAGGAAAATAATTAGTGTTATTTCTTAAGTTTTAGAAATAAGCTAAATAAACAACAAAATAGTTTCTTATATAAACAAGTATATTACAAGTACCTATGAAAGTTATAAAAAGTAGCTTACAACTTCAGTCATGAAATCTTTATTTTTGGCACTTTTTTTTCAGAACAGCATTGTTTTTTGAAAAATTCCGTAATAGGCAATTGCTCGCTCAAGATCTTTTGGGAACACTTTCTGATACCCTTTTCCCCCTCCTTCTCTACCGTATCTTACATTAAATATTTGTCAATTTATCATCGTCTAAATTGCGTACAGTATGTGTTATTTAACCAGGTTATCGACTGGGCTATTTTTTTGAATGTAAAGATAGTTGGAAATAAATATTACTTTATAGTTTAACTCAATGCTTGCTTGCGACCAGCTCAACCAGTTAACCGATTATATGCTTTAATCAACCAATCAACAGCTTAAAATGGTAACCGAAAGATGATAGAACGCTGCAGTTAGTAACCGGTTACTCACCGGTCGACCGGTGAGGTTCGTCAAACGCAAACAATAAGTGTTCTTACTTAATTTTTTTCTAATGTATTCAAAATGTTTCTCATCAAAATTGTTTGTGAAAGCTGATTAATATTTTTCGATTATCCGGGGAAATTATTCGATTAAGCGGGGATCTTTAGCATTGCATCTATAGGGAAATATTCGGTTCCAGGAGGTTTTATTCGTATTAATGGGTTATTCGTTTATTCGTTACTCGATTAAGCGGGGCTTACAGTATTCAATAGTTTCTAAAGTGCAGAAAAAATTCGAACTATTTTAAGCCGCAGATGCCATTGGCAATGTTTTTCATACCACGAAATCCTTGAAAAAATAACAAGAGAGAAATAAGACAGTTCAAAGCAAATAGCTAACTTTGGTGTTATATTGAAATATAAAAATAACTCAGTATGTATAAATTTTAATGATTTTTTCCACAAACTCTTTTTTTACAAGCACTCTGTTATATATAACAAGCAAATGCTGCAGTCTCATTTACGCTTGTTTTTAGTGAGTTGAACTGTACTACATATATGGGAGCAAGCCCTTGCTACAGGCAGCAACTTCTGAAAGGTGGCAAAATTCACCATAATTATTTTCTTCAAATTTATTCAAACTTGATATAAAACCTTGAAGGTAGATGGGAAAGGACTAGTGATGGGCATAATCGAATCACTCGAGAACACGAATTCTTGGTTATTGACTCGGCTGGAGTTCTCGGTTTTAAAAGATCTGGATTATCAATCGCTCAAGTTCTCGATTTGGAAAGATATTGATTATCAAAAGGTCTCGATAATGCCCATCACTAGTGAGGGCATCAGTTTCAACATTTGCCACAGACATATAAAAATAACAGAAAAATTAAACATCTGGCACTGCTCGCTTTTCACTATCACCCCCTCCCAAACAAGTATTAAACGACTGAATTCGAAATTTGCCCCCCCCCCCCCTTGTCTGACTACGTTTTGCATATGCACCTTTGTGAAGTACTGCCATTATTTTTTTCCTCATTGGAAAAAAACAACAACGGGATTTGGATCGTCATTTATTTTTTCATTTATTTACAGCGAAATGTTTCTGCCAATTACTTTTTTTTAAATCATGGATATGCAGTACATATATGTTACTGCAAAACACCAAAATTAAAGAATGTTGACTTTTACTGACGATTCACCAGAAATATTAAGTATATCACCGATGCCTTTGGTATGTGTATGTTGATATGCACTGACTAGTGTCGACATTTACCAGATTTCAGACTTTCACAATTTACCTTTTAATGGGAGTACAATGCATGTCATAGTAGGAACTTATGCCGGGGCCATGTGGCTAAGTTTGATGCATTTTGTTATTGTACCATAATGCGCAAGTAAATGCAATTTTAGCAAATAATTGAAAAATACTAGCCTAGAATTGAGATTTTATATTAGTAAGATAGTGAACGTTAAACAAATTTACTCACTTTCAACAATTCCTTTTCTTTTTCTTTCTCAACTAGTATAGTACTAACTAGTAAAATTACAACAATGAAGAGAATTTAATTATAATTTCTCATCACAGTCGTAATTCAACTTGCATTGTTGTTCAGCCGGAAAAAAATTCCGTTGATTTCTTCAAAACGACGAAGTAGTATAATGACTATGCAGAATATTATGCCATCAAGTATTAAGTCATAATTAAAATAAGTACTGCATTTGTGGATGAAAACAATGTTAAATTGAAGAAGTATCGCATATTTTAAGTAAATAAAACCAATTTTACTTCCAATGTAAAATGAAGGCTACTGCAACTTCCTAGTCTGGCACCCCCAGAGGTATCGTTTCACTTGGAGGACAATGTGACCACGAGCATATTTAACGTCGCCCAGTCACCATTAATGACGACGGTGGGTCTTCGACCAGTGAGGATCGAACCCGAGACCCTCCGGTTCCGAGTCCAATGCCTTACTGATCAGGCTACCACGGCCCTACCAATCGTTCCTCGTGCTATTCTCATTGGCACAGCAACGACTGCGTTACACTGGCAGTCAAGATACAAATCATCGATGAGAACAATTTGGTTACAAAAAATAAAATATATAAAATGAATTCTAATAATTATACAAATACTTAAAATAATTCAATTTTTACATCATATAACACATTCCATATTTTAAAATATTTATTATTGATGTTTACTGTTTTATAATTAAATTTATGAACAGATAAGATTTTAAAATCGATTGCGAGTTTCATTTCATCTCATGCAATTTCTTTTGACTTGTGCAGCCATCTAGCGGGACTTATTATAACTTTACTTGACAGATTTATATTATTGATTTGTCCCAACATTACTCCCTTGCCAGTAACTAAGTTACGATACCTAAGTTAAACTGACAAGAAATTTTAACAAGATGATCTAATTGAGTTGCACAAAATATTTCATTCTTTCATTAGTTTCACTAAAAATGTATTTCTGAACATAAAATTAAATTTTACACTATATACAGTATTAAATGAGCATTACTAACTAAATTTTAAATCACAAGATGTCAGAAAAAAAGGAAAATAGGTTGTACATTGGAAGTGAAGTACTTTGCCTTTACATCTTGACAGTAAAGTATTATATCAACTTAATAACATAAATAAGTTCTAGCTTGCATGTGGCTTAATTTTAATATTAGACTCACTACGAAATAAACTTGAGCACAATAAGATTGGTAGTACTGAACATGAAATCATTTGTTTGTACATTTATGACACTTTGCCTAGGTTAAAATAACTAAATATACTTCTGTACATATTAACAAGACAAATTAAATTAATATTACAAAAATTATCTGAACACACTGCTGACTAAATGTTAATGATTAAATATAAAGATGAAATTCAGTAAGGTATGAAAAATAAGGTCAACAATTAAACATAGAATGACTGCAAGCTACTGTGATAAATGTTGAAGTTTATGCTCAATAGTAAAAGACATTGAATTAATGAAATTCATGACTGGAATCCTTTATGACAAGAATAATTTAAATCCTTCATGTTTCAAAAAGCACTTGTATATGAAAGTAACATTTAAAAAGATTAAAAGCATAACAACCCTAAATGCAATAAACAGATGGTTGTTTTGAGAAAACTTAACTGTAAATATTTATAATGTTGTTAATAAGAGGTGTACTGATAAGATAATATACATATTTAAATGATGAGGAACTAACATTTTAAACATATATAGACGTATAATAATAATTGCAATATGTGATAAAGTGATAATTAGTATAAACAATAATAAAAAAAATATGCATATGCTCAAATTTATGTCTGAAACCTCACAGGAAGTCTCACTTTCCTACCACAACGAGTGTTTGTTGGGAGCTTTAAGTTGGTTGTTTCAGAAGGGTTATCTCTTTGTTCAGGACAACCAGGTTCATCATATGTAGGTTTGCTATTGATTAAGTTTGGGATGCTTTCTTCCTTCAGAAGGTATGCTGGTTTACACCTATCAATAGAGATGTTGACAGCCTTTCGTTTGATCTGTAAGGAGAAATACTTGTCATGTCTTTCTAAGACTGGAAATGGGCCACTATAAGCAGGCTCTAGAGGCTTCTTCACTCTGTCTACACGCACAAAAACATGAGAACAGGACTGTAGATCCTTGTGCAGAAAAATAGTAGATTGGTTGGCACTTTTTGATTTCCTAGGTTTCAAAGAAGCCATATGTTGTTGTAGTTTATTCACAAAGCTGTCAGGTTCTGGATGACAAGTTGGTTCATCAAAGAACTCACCTGGCAGTCTGATGTCTGTACCATATAACATTTGAGCCAAAGAGTAGTTTGCATCGTCTCGGATAGCAGCTCTGAGGCCTAGGAGAACTGTGGGTAAAACTTCTGTCCACCGTACATTATTAAAAACTTTGAGTGCAGATTTCATGGTGCGATGGAAACGTTCAATTTTTCCTTGACATTGTGGGTGATAGGGGGTAGTATGTGAAATCTTGGCGCCAAAGATAGATGCTAAATTATGTAGCAACTCTGATCTGAATTGGCCACCCCGGTCTGTGACTATTTAACTAGGAGCCCCAAATCTGCACATCCAATGCTCATAGAAAGCTCTAGCCACCACTTCTGCAGTTATGCTTTCTATTGGAACTACTTCCACCCAACAGGAAAATCTGTCAATGCATGTTAGACAGTAGGTTTTGCCTTCAGATGGTGACAGCGGGCCAACAAGGTCAATGTGGCAGACGCTGAATCTTGCATCAGGCTCTTGGCACACTCCGAATTCTGATTTAGTGTGTCTCGTCACCTTGCTTTTTTGGCAATTCAGGCACGCTCGAGCCCATTCCGCAACTTCTTTTTTTAATCCGGGTCAAACAAACCTGGCAGTCATTTGTTTAACACTCGATTTTATGCTAGGATGACAAAACCCATAAAAATGGTTGTACAGGTGCTTCCTGAATGCTTTGGGTAGGTACGGACGGATCTTATTTTGAGACACGTCACACCATAATATTTTGCCAGATGGAAGGAGATATTCTTTTAATGAAAGTGAGGAGGTTTTATCCTGCATCAGATTTTGTAACTCTGGGTCACTTTCTTGCTTTTTTGCTATTTCTTCATAGTCGACCATCGACACTTCTTGAATTCTGGAGAGGGTATCGGCTACCACGTTATTTTTTCCACTGATATGCTTGATATCAGTGGTAAACTGGGAGATGTACTGCAGTTGACACAGCTGCCGAGGAGATGCCTTCTCGTTTTTTTTGCTTTAAAGGCAAAGGTCAGAGGGTTATGGTCGGTGAAGACCTGAAACTCTCGGCCTTCGAGCATATACTGGAATTTTTTCACAGAAAGATAAACACCTAACAACTCGCGATCATAGTTGTTGTATGATTGCTGTGTCTCATTCATCTTCTTGGAGTAGAAGGCAATTGGTTTCCAATTTCCATCTTCTAGTTGCTCAAGAACTGAACCAATTGCCCAATCTGATGCATTCGTATACAACGACAATGGACAATCAGGTTTAGGGAAGCTTAACAGGGCAGTATTGGCCAGATCTTGCTTGCACTTCTCAAACTGGTGTTTCGCTTCTTCAGTCCAAGGAACTTTTCGTTCGTCTTTTTTCTTCGCTCCTTTCAGGAACTCATGCATAAGTGCTTGGTTCTTTGCAGCGTCTTTAAGGTATCTTCGGTAGAAGTTTAGCATGCCAAGAAAGGTTCGTAGCTCTTGGAAGGTGTCAAGTAATTTATAATTTAGAATAACTTCAACCTTCTCCGGAAGAGGGCGGGAACCAACCGGTGTAATTAGGTATCCTAAAAGTTCGATTTCCTTTACCCCGAACACAGATTTTGCCACATTGATGCTCATGCCATACTTGTCCAACCTTTCAAACACCAACTTTAAGTGCTTGTCGATGTTCTTCGTCAGATGACGAGGCAATTAATACATCGTCCAAGTATGCGAACAAGAAGTCAAGTCCTTGAAAGACCTCATTTATAAAACGCTGAAAGCTTGAAGGGGCATTTTTAAGACCGAAGCGCATGACATTGAACTCAAGCAATCCAAAAGGAGTGATGATTGCTGTCTTGGGCTTGTCTTCTTCGACTATAGGGATCTGATAGTATGCTTGAAAAAGGTCAAGCTTCGAGAAGATTGATTTTCCTCCTAATATGAAGGTGAAAATCTTCTATACGTGGAATTGGATACCGATCAGGAATTGTCTGTGCATTTAATCTCCGATATTCTCCACATGGTCTTAGAGTTCCGTCTTTTTCAGTTACAATATGTAAAGGACTAGCCCAGGGTGATTGTGATGGCCTGATGATGTTGTTTTCCAACATGAATTGAAATTCTTAATTTGCAAGGTGCAATTTTTTAGTATCAAGTTGTCTTGCTCGAGAAAATACAGGGGGTCCTTTAGTAGCTATGAAATGCTGCACGTTATATTTAACATTTCTATTTATTAAATTGGGCTTGGTTATATTAGGATATATGCTTTAACAGGTCTGAATACTTTACAGTGCCAGTTAAAGTGCCTACTATATTTTCTGTAGAAACAGACAGTACTGCACTACGAATTGTTAAATTTGTGACGCTATCAATTAGTCGTTTGCCATGTATGTCAATAAGCAATTTAAATTTATTCAAAAAATCGGCACCTAATATGCCTTTGCTTACTTTGGCTACGATAAAAGGCCACTGGAATGGACGTCTTAGTCCTAGATCAAGAGTGAGAACTTTTATTCCGAATGTTGGAATTTCAGTTCCGTTAGCTGCATACAGCTTATAAGTGGAAGAAACCCTTAGTACCCGAATCGGCAGGTAAAACGGAAACGTCCGCTCCACTATCAACCAAAAATCTAAGTCCAGATTTCTTGTCTTTCACGAACTGTCTGAAGTTGCGACAATCATTTTCATATTTGGCAACAGAGCCTGCCGCGGATTCCACTGCATCCTTTAGTTTTCCGATTGCTTCCAGCTGCATGGAGGCTTGCATTTTTTCTGGTAGACACTGCTTCTCAAACCGATAATGATAGAAGGAAAATTTCCCATTAGGATCAAAACGTCTCTTTGATCGGGATCTGCTTCGTCTCCCGTTTGTTTTGGCTACGATGGGGACTGCGTTGTCTGGCTTGAAGGCTTAAACTGGCGATCTGATGTTCCAGTGAAGAAAATTTTCGCTAGTAGTGTCTCATATGGCGGTGGTGTTGGCGCCTCAACTTTCGCTAACTCGCAGCTAGGAGTCATTTCTGCGATCCTATCAGCCATTGCTGCAAGTTTTTCCGTGCTTTCCTCGCTGACTATAAGAATATTTTTTATTCTGTCAGGCATTTTCTCTAACCATAAGGGGCGAAGCACTTTGTCGGAAATGTCCTCTGCATCTCCAAGGGGATCGCATCCGGCGAAGTAATTGACTGGGTTTCATATCACCCAACTCCAGTCCATTAACCAATCGCTGAATTCTTTTAGTTTCACTTTCCTTAAAAGTGTTCAGCTGTCTCTCTTTCGCCGCGATATATTTATTGGCTGTATCATCTTTGATGATACAGCCAATTGGGTTCGAGCTGAGCGACGAGGTAATTAAAACGAGTTTACTCGCTGGAGATTCCACTTATCTTAAAGTGGGCCTCGACAGTGAAAAACCACACCTCTGGCTTTTCCACCCAAAACGGAGGAATTTTCACACTAAGTTTGTTAGCTTCCATGGCTGAGATGACCATTTGTGTTTGGGTTTGATCTTGAGGTGTCGTCATTCAATAACTTAGGATTGGAAATTACATAAAGAGAAAGTCCAAGGGTCACCAATGTTAGCTTCCACTACGGTAGCAAGAAGATTGAATTTCGGTTGCGTGCATAATAAAAAACTAGTTTCCTTGGATAATCAATTTATTTAGTCATCCTCGTGGCTCACAAACTTACAAGGTACCAATCGTTCCTCGTGCTATTCTCATTGGCACAACAACGGCTCCGTTACACTGGCAGTCAAGATACAAATCATCGATGAGAACAATTTGGCTACAAAAAATAAAATATATAAAATGAATTCTAATAATTATACAAATACTTAAAATAATTCAATTTTTACATCATATAACACATTCCATATTTTAAAATATTAATTATTGATGTTTACTATTGTATAATTTAATTTATGAACAGATAAGATTTTAAAATCAATTGAGAGTTTCATTTCATCTCATGCAATTTCTTTTGACTGGTGCAGCCATGTAGCGGGAACTTATTATATCTTTACTTGTTCGATTTATATTATTGATTCGTCCCAACACTATTACGGGATTTCCAAATTATTTAAGCATGAAGCAACCCAATTTCTTGCGGCAGGGTCACTTACTTGACGCGACATGACTATAGAACTTCGTATGTCAAGGAGCAATTGCTTTTACATATATATTTGCTAAAAGTAGCAAAAACACCTGGTGGTAGAAAAGCAATAGCAACGGTACATATTAAAAATATTTTAAACACTATCTTAATTTCTTAAATTCATTTTTTTTTCGCAATTTTTTCTTTTGAAACTGGGATATAGAGTATGAAAGGGTAACAATAATTTAATATTGAAAGTTATTAAAGTTGTTGTATAGCTGCATCAGAAGTAATGGAATTTTAGTTGAGTAAATATTGGATAGATCGCAGCAGTGGATCTTTATTTTTAGTGGACTCGTATCTCGTGAGGCAATTGAGCTAGATTGTTTTACGGCGAGCTAGCTAATCTCCGATTCAAATCCAATATTAATTAGGGTCCAATATTAATGAACGAGGAGATGTTTCTAGTAATCAGCATACAATGTTAAAAAGGCATATTTGATATAATTTGCAGTTTCAGCTACTTTAGAGAATATCAATTAGATAATAGAAAATCGATTTTGGTATACGGGAAAGCAGGCTCGTTTAGTTCTTAAAAATTATAGTATAAAAATTCCAGTTCTTTAAGAAACTCCTGTGGCAATCGCTTAAATGTGCATGAAAACATCGCATCGTAAATTTTAAGAATTTCCTCTTAAAAAAAATGAACAAATGTTGCCAAATCTAAGTAGGAGGAAACATTTATATAGTAGGAAACAGTAGGCTCTAATTCCTTAAATTTCACCAGTCAAATGCGCATGCGCATGGAATTAACTCGCCAAATCAGTTCTCGCCAAACTTAATACTTTATGTTAACCTTGACCCTTGACGGAATATTTGCTACTTGTTGTGGTGTTTTCTTATGAAATGAATTCAGCATGATGTTATTCTCTTAATTATAAGATAATTATTATCATTTCATTATAATCAAATATTTTCAGTAATTATCTTCCAATTGAAATTGTCTGCTATGCATAAAAATGTATTTATGTTGTTTGAAATAATGGATCATTTGCTTGGCGTAAAATTGTTTTACTGAATTTAAATTAACTATTACTTTTTCTGATCAAAGTTCTGCTGCATGATGTTCCTGTTTTTAATTAATACATTCCTACATGTGCAATTTTATTTTATTATTTGAATTTTTTGTGATTTCCTACTATGCGGAGAAAGCATTGATTTTATTTTCATAGTCGAAATTTAAGGTCTGATTTTATTTGGTGCAAAATATGTTTTGTAAAAAACGGTTTAATAGTACTGTTTTTTACTTTGTGTCCGATGGATTTAAAGCAACTACATTCAGATTAACAAAGCATCAATTTCTTAAACCTTATGTAGTTTTTAAAATCCTGACAGTATTATTATTGATCTCCAAGCATATTTCACGCATTGAAAGCCGAAAATATGAAATTGATGCTTTTGCATTTGGACATTCTTGAAAAAAAAAATTGTCCATGTGTTTTGCCTGGTATAATTTTTGTTAATGGGGTTTAAAAACCTACATGTGTATTTTAACTATTTCCTCAAAATTATTTAATGCGTATGTTGCCTACTTATTTTATTTGTTTATTTTTTTTCTCAAGATTTTTGAAGTAGAGTAATGTGACATGTTTTGTCGATAGATATTGGTTTTATAAATTTTAGTTCGTTTTGCTAGGTGCTATTTATTAAGGTTGTGTGTCTAGATTGCTGCTTTAAGTTTAAAGTATTTATCTTAATTCATACTATTATAAGTATACATCACTTTCTCAAGTTTGATACCATTAGTGCAATTGTTGGAAACCGATCAAAAAACTCTTATTCGGGATCGATGTCCTGAAACTCAATCAAGAACTCGTGCAATTATAACGCAATACTTTAATACACATTAATAAAACATTTGCAGGTAAAAACCATCTATATTTACAACATACATAATGAACTTGCTAAAACTAAAATAAAATCTTTGTTCCATAAATTTTTGTAGAAAAACTCGTCTGTTTCCAAATGCAGAGATAAAATGTTAAACAAACGGCCAAGGCCTTACACAATTACTAACATAATATTGTAACGTAACGGATTCGCTGCGGCTTCCAACTTTCTCGAAAGGATGACACAGTTTTTGATTAAAAATACAGGAAATTTATTTACACTATGTACAGGAAAGAGCGTCAACAACTGCTAAATTAATCATCAGCAATTAAACCAATATCACTTAACACCGTAAACTCAACGTTTACACACGTATTTACTTCCAAATACGAAAACAACACAGCGAAATGCCTCGCAATAAACAGAGCTAATACACTCTCAGTTCGAATTCTCAATCGAAACTAACTTTTTATCCATCGCTAACGGTTTATATACACACCGAAAAGAAATCTCTCAAAGATTCCAGAAAATGCTACAACGTTCTACAATTACACTTTCATTGATAAAATCAGTGAATGAAATAAGAAAAAAAGAATAGTGGGTTGTATACTTTAGCCGAATGAAAAGGGGTTGTATATTCATTACAGGAGACTATTTACAGGTTACGTTACTACAATAATTACTTTTTACAGGATTTGTAACATTGCCCCCTTCCTAAGGACTGCACGTCCCGGGCAGTACAATCCCCAGAAAGAGTGCAAACACAAGTCTATCACAAGTTCACAAATACACACATTAAATAATAACCAATAATGCATAGGAGACACAATAATAACAAGAAATATTACTAAACATTAAAAGCAAAAATTATCTACAACTTTTATGTTATCAACCATGGTTGTTTACGTAATACTCATGAACTATTGTAATAGTATGGGGCTAACCGATCATAATATACAACCCTAGGTTTTGCATTAGGTGATTTTTGGATCCTCACTACGACGTCATTTAGTCGGTTAAGGACTTTGTAGGGTCCATCCCAATGCGACTGCAACTTGGGTGAAAGACCTTTCCGTCGGATGGGACTCCATAACCAAACCTTGTCGCCTTCGTTGAATTCATGTCCAGTAGACCTTGTGTCGTATCGGGTCTTCATCCTCTCCGCCGCGATGTTTATTCGCTCTCGTGCGAAGTTATGAACGCCTTCCAACCGGGCCTGGAGATCCTGGATGTACTCCTCAGGCGATGCAGGCGCATCCGGAGGACGACCGAAGACGAGATCACAAGGTAGCCTTAGCTCTCGTACGAAGAGCATCTGAGATGGGGCATATCCGGTAGTCTCGTGGACAGCAGTGCGGTTGGCCAGCAGGAACAAAGGTAGCTTCTTGTCCCACTCCTGTTGATTTCTGGATACCATAAGAGAGAGATTATTCAGGATTGTGCGGTTAAATCTCTCCACCATGCCGTCTGATTGTGGGTGTAGTGGTGTTGTCCTAGTTTTCTCAATTCCGAAAATTTGACATAGGCGCTTAAACACAGCAGAGATGAAATTCCTCCCTTGATCGGAATGAATCTGCAAAGGTGTTCCATATCTCGAGATCCAATGTTGGACTAGAGTCTCTGCTACGGTGGTAGCCTCTTGATCTGGAATGGGATATGCTTCCGGCCATTTGGTGAAGTAGTCGATGGAAACAATAATGTATTTTTCCCATCAGCAGTTCTTGGTAGAGGACCCAGGATGTCGATCCCAATTCGTTCGAAAGGAGCTCCAACGTTGTACAGATGTAGCTTCCCTCTGCTTCTTTTCTTCGGTCCTTTACGAGCAGAACAGGCGTCACAAGAATGGCACCACTTCTCCACGTCATCCTTCGCCTTGCTCCAGAAGAAGCGCTCCCGAACTTTATTGAGGGCTTTTAACACACCAAAATGTCCTCCAGTCGCACTACTATGTATTTCTTTCAGAACATCTGAAATCCTTGATCGGGGAAGTAGTAACTGCCACCTAGACGTTTTGCCGTCATCAGATTCCCATTTTCGGTATAGTACGCCGTTCCGTAAATGGAGTGAATTCCATAAAGCCCAGTATCTTTTTGTTGCAGGACTAAAGATGGAAACGTCCTGCCAGCTAGGTCGCCGACTGTAACTCTCCATGAACTCCAAAATTGGTTTTATGTCGGGGTCTTCAAGTTGATCTTTTCGAACTTGGTCGTTACTCCATGGATCAGGTTCTGAAGATGTTGGAGTCACTGTCACCTGATAGGCAGTAGGGCTAGTCGTTCCATACTGCTTCTCGATTCGGGAACAATAATTGCAGTTCTCAGGACAGGGTCTCCTTGATATAGCGTCTGCATTACCGTGAGACAACCCTTTTCGGTGCTTGATCTCCATGTCATATTCCTGGAGTCACTGTATCCACCTGGCTATCTGGCCTTCTGGATTCTTGAAGTTCAAAAGCCAAGTTAACGAGGCATGATCTGTCCGAAGCAGAAACTTTCGGCCGTAGAGGTAATGATGGAAGTGTTCTACAGCTTTCACTATGGCCAGTAACTCCTTTCTGGTGAAGCAGTAATTTCGCTCCGACTTTGATAAGCATTTGCTCCAGTAAGCGATGACATGTTCATTGCCGTCAATTTCTTGGGATAAAACAGCTCCGATGCCCTCGTGGCTCGCATCAGTGTCCAGGATGAAGGATTTTTCAGGCTGAGGATAGGCGAGGATAGGCGTTGATGTTAAAGCCTCCTTCAGTCGTAGAAATGCATCTTCGCATTCTTTGGACCATTCAAACTTTTGCTAGCTCTCCGTCAGCTTATGCAAAGGTCGTGCAATGTTGGAAAAACCCTTTACAAACTTCCTGTAGTACGTGCAGAGCCACAGGAAACTTCGCAGCTGATGGATGTTTTCGGGTCGACTCCAACTCTTGACTGCAGATACCTTTTTTGGATCGGTTTGTACACCTTCAGAAGAGATGATGTGACCAAGGTAGTTCACTTCTCGGCGAAACAAATTACATTTGGACGGGCTTAACTTCAGATTGGCTTCCTTAAGCTTCTGCAGCACCTTCATAAGATTTGCCAGATGTTCTTCGAAACTGCGTCCCACGATGATGATATCGTCTAAGTAGACCAAACAGGATTCGTAGGAAAGTCCTCTTAACACTGTCTCCATAAGACGGTCGAACATAGCTGGTGCATTGCAGAGGCCGAAGGGCATCACTTTAAACTGCCATAAGCCCTGTCCAGTTGTAAACGCTGTCTTCTCTCAGTCATCAGGGTGTATCTCAACCTGCCAGTAGCCGCTCTTCAAGTCCAGGATCGAAAACCACTTGTGTCCGGAAAGATTGTCCAAGGTGTCGTCTCTCCGTGGAGGAGGGTAACTGTCTTTCTTGGTGATTTCATTCAGCCGTCGGTAATCGACACAAAATCTAGTCGAGCCATCTTTCTTTCGGACCAAGACGATGGGAGAGGCCCAAGGACTAGATGAGGGTTCGATTACATCATTCTCCTTCATCTCTTTCAGGAGGGTCTCAACCTCTTCCTTCTTGGCGAACGGTAGTCGTCTTGGATGCTGTTTAATAGGGGGGTGTTCTCCAGTGTAGATCCTATGCTGCGTTAAAATCGTCCGGCCCACATCCTCCGATGTAGATGAAAACACATGCTTGAAGTCATCCACCAATTGTTCCGCAGCAGTTCTTTGATCTTTCGATAAGGGTGCACTCCCAATTAACTTCGATGTCAAGGACTCAGAAGACACAGTCTCAGGGGAATTGATTCTTCTAATGATGCAGTTTACGGGAGTACAAGTTGCTAACACTTCGCCTTTCCGGATATTCCTTGGCCTTCCACTCACGTTGGCAACTCTCACAGGAATTACATCCTTAGAAAGGTCCACAAGCGTAGATGCTACCAGCACTCCTTTTGGGTTATTGCTTAAGTTGGGGTATTCAATGAGTCCAAATCGAAAACTATTGATTTCTTCAATGCAGCCAGGTATTAATGATTCTGACCTTGAGGGAATCGATAAATCTGTTTGGGCTATTATTTGATGAGTTGATTTTACATCATTTTCTGCGTTGAAGATGGCTATGTCTTCTCTCATCGAGTGCAGTTCATTAGTCTTAAAATCCAGGGTGAAGTCGTATTTCTTTAAAAAGTCCAACCTGAGAATGAAAGGGTCCGTGATATCCGCGACGAATACCGTATGATGGTAGGTGGCGTTCCCAAACACTATTTCCAAGTCCACTTTGCCTTCAATCTCGATTTTGTCACCTGTCACAGTCTGGAGACTTACGCGTGGCGATGTCCACAACAGTTTCAATCCAAATTCACGAGCCACATCTGTCCTAACGATTGTCACATTGGCTCCAGTGTCGACAATCAGTCTGCAGGGGTTCCCATTTACATGTACGTAAATGAAAAGTCCATCACTGCCACTACTAGTAGAGGAAATCTGCAGAGCTCTGGTGGAGGTGATTTCTTTCCCTCGCGTAGCTTGGCGAGCAGGACAACTCCTTCGCAGGTGCCCTTCACTACCGCATTTCCAGCACTTCTGCTCTTGTTTCTTTTGGGCTGTTATGCTGTTCAGATGTCTTGCCAAGTCACCGAGTTGTCTCTCAAGTTCAGCGAGGTGGGACGACCTGGAATCAGACTCATCAGCTTCCAGAGTTTGATGGGATGGCGATTCACACGGGTTGCTTGCTGGGCGGCCTCCAACTTCATCGCATACACAACAGCAGAATTCAGGTCTTTGACATCCGCTATCCATAGAACTTTCTGGATTTCCGGATCTCGAACCCCGTCGATGTAGTAGTTGAGTGCCAGGTTGTCTCGAAAATCTGCAGGACAGTCGCAAAAAGCAAGATGAGACAGTCTCTCGATGTCCGCCGCAAGCTCTTGCAGGGTTTCCCCGGTTTTCTGGAAACGGGACTTCAACTGGAGTCGGCTGAAATCTTTCTGGCACTTCTCACCGAAGCGAAGCTCCAACGCAGATGTGAGGGCGGCGAAATCCAGGCGCTGGCTGTCCGGAAGGGTCTGGAGAATGTCCGCTGCGTCACCTCTCAGGGATGCTGCAAGATGGCAGGCCTTGGTAGCAGAGTCCCATCCGTTCGCTTCCGCCACTATCATGAACTGAGTTTTGTAAACCTGCCACGAAGTTTTCCCATCAAATGTGGCAAGTTTAATGGACGGTCGAGCAACCGATGTGGGAGCGCCAAACTGTACAGAGCTGCTTTCCGCGGTCGCCAATCTCCTTTCCAGATCTTTAAAGATGTCTTCTTTAAGTTGATGAAATTTTCTATCTTCTTCTTCCAGTTTATTTTCTACAGCATTGCATCGGCCTTCAACGGAACTTAATTTTTCTTCAAATTTATCTTCGATTTTATTTTCCGCTGCGATGAATCGGCCTTCAACTGCCTCAAACTTTCCTTCAATAGCATCAACTCGATGCTCTATCTCATTAAATTTATTTTCTATCACAGTCTTTACCGAAGAAAGATCGTTTTTAATTTCCTCTTGGTTAGAAACTAGGTCATTTTTCAGCACCGTTAAATCACTTTTCAATTGGTTTTGATTAGCCGCCATATCATTTTTTAATTGTTCTTGATTAGCTGCAATATCATTTTTTAATTGTTCTTGATTAGCTGTAAAACTTGCAGTCAAGTCACATTTTAATTGTTCTTGATTAGCCGCCATATCACTCTTCACAGAGGTGATTGCGTCAGGAAGTTGTTTTAATTGTTCATCCATTGCGCGAGTAATCACCATAAAAATAAAGTCCTAATTCAAAAAAAGTCTTTATGAAAAAATGTCCAAAGTCACACTTACTCCAAGAAAGTCCAGAAGAAGCCCCACGTTGGGCGCCAATTGTAACGGATTCGCTGCGGCTTCCAACTTTCTCGAAAGGATGACACAGTTCTTGATTAAAAATACAGGAAATTTATTTACACTATGTACAGGAAAGAGCGTCAACAACTGCTAAATTAATCATCAGCAATTAAACCAATATCACTCAACACGGTAAACTCAACGTTTACACACGTATTTACTTCCAAATACGAAAACAACACAGCGAAATGCCTCGCTATAAACAGAGCTAATACACACTCTCAGTTCGAATTCTCAATCGAAACTCAACTCTTTATCCATCGCTAACGGTTTATATACACACCGAAAAGAAATCTCTCAAAGATTCCAGAAAATGCTACAACGTTCTACAACTACACTTTCATTGATAAAATCAGTGAATGAAATAAGAAAAAAAGAATAGGGTATACTTTAGCCGAATGAAAAGGGGTTGTATATTCATTACGGGAAACTATTTACAGGTTACGTTACTACAATAATTACTTTTTACAGGATTTGTAACAATATCACTAGTACATTAGTTATTTACAGTCCATTTTCTACATCCCCCCCACCTTGAGTTGGGAGACTTCTCAACTCAACAGACATGTTACAAATCAAGTCTTTCTGGTTTTTTTGATGTCTCTTCCGTACCGAGTTTTCACAGTGCCTGGAATGGACTCGGCAGGGCTCATCGTTCGTCTTTGGGATACTTCAGAACGAAGTACTGACCTTTTTTAAACTTTAGCTTGAATATACTCAGCTATTTCATTCGTAATCTCAAGAGGAAACAACCGTTCAATCGGCCTTTTTACGTAATGCATTTGACCTCGCAGTTTTTCTTTCATTTAATATCCAGAAATGTTCTCTCAGAAGATTAAAAAATATTTGCGTTCCCACATGTCCATACCTTTTATGAAAGGAAAATATTAAAAGTTTCACCACCTGATGCTTCAAAGGGAGAATCACAGGCAGGGCCGTCCCAAAGGAGGGGGGGGGGGGGCGAGCAGGGCAATCGCCCCGGGCTCCACGAAATGAGGGGGCGCCGCATGGCGCCCCTCGTTTCGACAGAACACGACGACATTCACACGATATGAATGGCGCCTTCCGGCGTCCCTCTCCGTATAAAATGTCCCGATTGTATGAAATTAGGGGCGCCTTGCGGCGCCCCCTCATTTTAGTTATGTACTATGTTTCCTTGGATAATCAATTTATTTAGTCATCCTCGTGGCTCACAAACTTACAAGGTACAGTCATAGAAAAAAAAAAACGAAACACTCGACCGTATTCAAAGACTATTGACACTAGAGACACGTGTGAGGTGTCATTAATTCAGGAATAAAAAGTTCTACATAATTATGTTAAAAAATTGTTGTTAAGGGGTCGTCTTTATATTAAAACGAGCATCAACTTCAAATTTTTCAATGAGAACCCCCTTTTTTATCACATATTTGTGATCAGCATCCTTTTTTAACTTTATATGCAAAGTTTTGTTTAATTCGATCCAGCCGTTACTTCAGGATCGAGTTTTAAAAAATTCCTCTCGTAATGTTAAAACGTATTTTGATATTTTTACTCATAACACAAAAACTAGATTAGGCACGGCAAAGATTGTTTTTTTATATTAAAATATGAATCAACCCAATAATAAAAACGCCCTTTACAACACCTAAAATGTAATTTTAGTTTTTTTTATGAATTATTTTAATATTTTTTGAAAAAAATATCATCTGAAACCATATTAAATTTTAACAGAAAAACAATCTAGAAGAGCTTTTATGCGGGAATCCAAAATTTGAGCTCAAAATATTCAGTAGTTTTTGCACTATGCTTAAAACTTCATTTTTTCTCACTTTAGGGGACCATATACTTTTTTAAAACAGAAATTATGAAAGTTGGTTTCTTCGTAAAAAAAGAAAAAAAAAATGTTCAACAAAATAAGCAAACCAATTATAACGTGGTTTTTCTACATTAGAGTTACGTCTATGAATTTTTTAACTCTTTAAGACCGGGAAGGGGGGAATTTTTTACTACAGTTAGGTCCTGACTTTTTCGATCAAGCTATTTTGGAAATGGAATCGTCCACTCTGAGAACCCCTTCGGCAGCATCTCGTCAGTTCTTGTCTGCACTAATTACAGGAGGCGTGGTAAGCTGTCACCTTAATCGCTGTCGCGCTTCAGGCGTGCAGCCTTTTTCGCTATTTTCCTAGGCTAGTGTTTATCGCGTATGTTGGTTCAGCTGTCTGCGATCTATAGACACATGGGATGTTTTAAAATTAGGAATAAAAGATCTGAATTGCAAAAAAAAAATATTCAAAAATCAAAAGCAACGTCGGAATGAAGAATTTCAAAGGGAAAAAATAGAACAAGTCGCGTGAATGAAAAAGAATGAATATAAAAGTTTCTTCATTTCCCCCTTCCTCCCGAAATGCGGGCATCTTCACAAGTTATTAGCTATCAATCCTTGTAGTTGTATTGCCATTGGGAATTGTACATCATTGTCACTTGTCCCATCAGTTGAAAATACTTCGGTCGGAAGAAAGGATCTTTGAGGTGGTCTCACAGCGTGACTTTCCATCAGTTCCTAACCATATTGCTAATAAGTTCGGTTTTTTTTTTTTTTTTTTTTGGATATCATGTTCAGCCTACAGCGCAAAATGCCTAACCTTTCTAGCAGCTTTAGTTTTTGGAAACATTTCTCCCGATTTCGATTGATTAAAAAAGTTTGAGCACAGCCAATAACTTTTATTCTTCTGCAGAATAATAAATTATAAAACATATACTGCCGTGCTAAGCACAGATGTGGTATCTGCACATTTCATCAAAATTGAGTTATTGTCACCAGGTGGTCGAAACCGAATTTTGAATATTTGGCTGAAAATTTGACGTTTGAAAAATCGTGGTTTTTCGATTTGTAACGTAGAACAAAACAACAGGCCCCACTGGTCGGCTTCGCGGGACCGTAGGTTGTGAACCACTTACCATCTCTACCATTTAAACGCTTCAGTATGGGGACAGCGAGACAGGCTTCCTGAAAACAGGACAACGTGGTGGTCCATGGTCAATGCTTCCATCTATCGAGCGAGATCTACGCCTTCCTTCATGTTAGGAAGGCGTGGTACAGTCATAGAAAAAAAAAACGAAACACTTTTAATTATTCGGCCATTATACATGCTAGAAAGGAAAGAAAGGTGTCATCCGACTTGGTTTAAAGTCTTCTTTAAAACTACGTAGGTAAAATTTTGATAAGGGACCATATACAAAGCAAAATGAGCACCAACTCTTGATTTTCAAATGGGAACCCCTAATTTTTGCTACATAATTATGTTTAGACCGCAGAATACAGCCAGGATACGAAATTTCACTGTATTCCGTGCAGTAGAACAGGAGTTATTAACAAAAAAACGTTTTAGGGACCGTCTCCACATTGAAAACGCTTCTTTCAAGGTCACGGCTTAAATGGAATGTAAACAAAGAAAAAATCGAGATTATCCAGCTCAATTCATGACTTATTGAAGTTCTCTTCAATACTTTTTAGCCGATTATGTTGCGGCAAAAAGCGATTTAAGGTCTTTTTTTTTTTTTTTTTTTGAAAAAAAAAAAGTTAAAATATTTACTGATTTTTGTTTATCTGGATTAACCCAAGAAAGATGTATGGGGTTTGGCTCGTCCATCGTATAGATCGTTGTTTAGTAAATCGAATAATGAAAAATTAAAAGTAATGGAACTTTTTGCCTTTTATAATATGAACCTATTGGATTGCTTATATTAACATTCAGCAAATTAGCCTCATAGAAATGTAAATATCCAACCTTATACCTAGAAAGATGATGTGAATATGTTTGATAAATGTATTGCGTCTATGTTGCAGGTTTATTTTGGAATGAATAGAAAGTCTTTTGAAGTAAAATGGAATTGCGCGTTTCTAATTTCGCAGAACATCGGCAGAAGTTAGGGTCATCGCACACAAAAATATAAAAAATATACCGCACTACGTGGGAAGACGCAGCATTAAATAGATTGGAGACTCGAGCGAAGCAAGGTCAATTTATTCCGTGAAAATTTGCTCTAAATACATAAAATGAAAGAAGTATTAATCTAAAAAATAAAACAGAAACAGGAGAATATAAATATCCGTTATTGAGCAAACCGTTCATACTCGAACTTTATTTGGGAAAAATTTGGTTATTTGAATTAACACAGTGGACAAACACAGTAATTGTTCTAATGGCTTTTTTGTAATCAAAAAAAAAAGAGAATTTGTTTTAAATCCAAATTTGATGCGAAAGATCATTATGCGTGGTATTATTTAAAACGCATAACACAATCGGCGGTTTTAGTTAAACATGTAATGGCTCATAAAAGCAATTTAGGAAAGTAATTTCCCAATGCTGTTTCTAGCAACGAGATTCGAGATGGTCCAACCCGTAATTATAAAAAGATAAAAGTAATTTTAGCTCAAACCAAGGTGAACCAAAATCTGACTTCTTGTCATTTCTCCGATTTTGTAAGATTCCTAACAAAACCTCGCATTATTTGATTTTGTTTCGCGATCTATATACCTGCAAACTAATATTTTCTCTGGTATCAGGCTGGCGCACCTACAGCAATACTACACGCGGTATGCCCGACAGGCGGGTTGATCTATCCTGAGGCTATAATTTCATAATCATGATAGACTTCTCAGACTGGAATCGGATGCAGAAGTCCTCTTATTGAAGCTGAGATTTTGAATAAACTGGTTGGTAAAGTAAATTTATCTGCTGTATGTTTACGGCATCTCACTGGTCAGATAAATTTTCTTCATCCACCAGTTTTAAGGCACTCTTCGCTTCAATGACATGACACCTGCTTCATTGTTCGGTTAAACCTAGTTCAGGGCTGTTGAGCTCATTATTAGAACCCACAGCATCCATCGAATGGGATTATCAAACCGTAATTGCATCGCAGTTAAGACGCGGGACGCATTCAGTCCGCGAAGCCGGTCCGTGGGGCCCCTTGTTTGCTTAGAGTAAGATCAGAAAGTATAAATAGTTCCAGTGGCATAACGTTGGAGCCGAATATTCAGATATTGGATTCTGAAAAACATGCATATAATAAGATAGGCATCTATAACTGATAACAATAATTTATTATAACTTTCTTTGTCGATATTTTTCCATGTTATTCAAAAAAGAAGAAAATAATTTGAAATTTTATCTTTGTCTTGCGGGAATGATTTTAATGTGAAATGCACCGACAATGACTTAAAAAGTAAATAGAAAAATAGTATTTAAATTATAATTAAGAATAGACAAAAATGCTACTTAATCTAACACCCAAATTAATGTTTTGTTAAATCTTTGACGAAGTCAAAAAAAAAAAAAAAGTTCACAATTAGCCACAACAATTACTTTGCGTGCAGAATTCGGGCTCAAAACATGCGGCCCACTACTGCGACCGACATTTCCTTTCCTACATCTTAACACATTGAAAATTATTCAAACACTATACAAAATAATAATAATAATAATAATAATTCCTGAAAACCAGTAAACTTATCTAAGAGCAAATATTACTTTTTGACCCATCTGGATACTGTTAAAGGCGAAACTTCACACTGTCGGCTATTTTTCGAGTACTTTTTCCCGATTTAGGCAAGGCAATAATTTTTCCTTTTAGTAAATTATCACCGGAAAGAGCAATTAATTCTACACGGTCTATTGCAACATGACTAGCAAGACAATGAGGTTTTGTTGTATGTTTCTGTGAAAAAGTTGTGCATGTTTATTTATTTATTTTTTGAGTTATTGTTTTACAAAAGGCAATGGCTAAACGAAAAAAAAAAAAAAAAAACAGAAGTATTTTAAGTGTAGTTTTTAATGTAAAAAGTTCTATAAAAATATTCTTTTATTAGACAATGAAGTAGTGTTTCGCATTATTTACACATTGACGTCTGAACGATATCCACAAAAAACTGAGGGTTGCAATATTGTGTTGTTCTTCTGCAGAGACAGCGAATAAATTTATGCATTTAAAAAATTCATAGACGAACTCTAATGTAGAAATTCCACGTTATAATTGGTTTGCTTATTTTGTTGAACAATTTTTTTCTTCTTTTACGAAGAAACCAATTTTCATAATTTCTGTTTTAAAAAGTATACGGCCCCCTAAAGTAGGAAAAAATGAATTATTTTGCATAGCGCAAAAACTACTGAATATTTGGAGCTAAAATTTTGGATTCCCCCATAAAAGCTCTTCCAGATTGTTTTTCTGTTAAAATTTAATATGGTTTCAGATCATATTTTTTTCAAAAAATATTAAAATAATTCATAAAAAACTAAAATTTCATTTTAGGTGTTGTAAATTATGTTTTTATTATTGGGTCGGTTCATATTTTGATATAAAAAAACAATCTTTGCCGTGCCTAATATAGTTTTTGCGTTATTAGTAAAAATATCAAAATACGTTTTAACATTACGAGAGGAATTTATCAAAACTTGATTCTGAAGTAACGGCTGGATCGAATTAAACAAAACTTTGTATACAAAGTTAAAAAAGAATGCTGATCACAAATATGTGATAAAAAAGGGGGTTCTCATTGAAAATTTTGAAGTTGATGCTCGTTTTAATATGAAGACGACCCCTTAACAACAATTTTTTACCATAATTATGTAGAACTTTTTATTTCTGAAACAATGACACCTTACACGTGTCTCTAGTGTCAATAGTCTTTGAATACGATCGAGTGTTTCGTTTTTTTTTTCTATGACTGTACGAATGGCTTGTTGTTACAATGCGTTCTTCAAGACTAGATACGGATACGGATCATGATTTTTCTCCGGTAGAGAGCGTGAGCTCTTTTGCCGGGTGTGAGGGTGTAGGGTCATTTATGGAACAGATCATTGATGGTATGAGTGGGGAGGAGGAAAATATATATAAAAAAAGGAATCTTTTCAGGGCCACTTGAGTATATACATTTTTACAAGCACATGTGAAATAATTGACAAGTATGAAAAACGAGGAAAAATATGAGCGGATATATAAGCACTATTTACAATATGTACAACGAAAAGAAGTGGAAGATCAGTACGGACTACTACAGATAGTTATACGTAATTAGGAAATGCAAAAACTGGTAGACAAACACAACGATTTGTTGGCAGTCCAAAAGTTTCAGATTTAAATCAAATTGTTAGTTTTAATTTTGTATTATACATTCGTGTAAGCACTAATATTATCCTCCTTAATGCCCAGAAGAATAAGTCTGGACGCAAATCTCTACCCTTCCCGAAACTGCCTGTCAGGTATGTAGTTTGGGTAAAATTACATACTAATTTCGCTGCTTAAAACCCACGATTTTCGAATCGAACTTATTTCATTGTAAAAGATAGATTCCGGAGCAAGTTCTATGGGGGTCTTTATTTATTTTTCGAAGCCATGACTCCTCTTTAATGAGTATAGTACACTATAAGCTTTAAAAGCAATTCTTTTTTAAATAATTTATTGAAATTTTAGCACTAATTTGTTAGTAGTAATGGTTTCGTATTTTACTTTATTTCGTCAGATATATTTCATTAGCAATTAGCGTGACCTTTCATCGTTCCTGGAAAGAAAAAAGGAAACATAGTTAAATTCGTCAAAAGAAATTTTTGAAGGACTGCGTGTCTCTTATTTAATTGTTAAACCTGCTTCTGAATTATTTCAGCTAATTAAAATACCATTTTCTAAAATATTCAGTCAGAATTTGCGAATTTGATACAAAATAGAGAAGTTAGTAAATTCAGAATTTATTTTACGATTTTAAAACAAAAGAATAGTTTAGAGAAGTTGTTTTTTAAAGGGTTTTTTCTCATTATGGAGGTCGCGTTTTGGGGGATGTTTGGTAAAATTTCTGGGGGGGGGGATGAGGAGCATGACTTTTGGGGGGTCGGTACCTTTGTTAAAGTTACTGCATTTTACTCAGTAAATAAATAGTCTAACAATTTATTCAAATAATAAGAGCTTAAGCAGGGGTGCCGTCGGAGGAAGAGGAAGAGGGGGGAGGGCTCATGATGGAGACTACACTAGCAAAAATTTCAAAAGAAGGCATTTAAAAAGAATTTCAGTCTCATTTTAAGGGGGAACATTTTCGGAGGGAGGAGGAGGGGCTCTAAAATAGTGATACGGATGCTATCGCCCTTCGGATGAGCTTTCCTAACTAAAATTTTTGCATAGAACAGCCTGTGGTCATTTTGTTGTTAATATGTTTCAGTATTTTTTCCTAATATAATTATAGCTAAAGCAAGGGTGTCGAGCCCGGACGGGAGAGGGGGGATGGTTCATGGAGGAGACCACACTATTGAAATTTTTATAGTAGGTGTTTGAAACTAATTTTAGTCTCATAATCGGGAAACTACTGGGCACTACTGGGGGATGCCGAGTAAAATGGGGGGGGGGGGGGGGTACTTTGCGTCATCACTCTTAGGAAACGTCCATAGATTAACTATCAATGTATTTGTTTCTGTTATGCAGAAAATCAGTCTGCCATCTTGGTAAGTAAATATTTCAGCAATTTAATTCTAATTATTTTACTAAAGCGAGACGGGGGGAGAGGGTAAGGCTCTGTTTATGCCATTCAAATTTTTACAAAGGGTGCTATAAAAAGATGAAAGTCTCATTTTGGGAAATAACATTTCTGAAAGGTAGGGTGCTTCGTAAAATTTGGGGATGTGGATAGGTTGCGCGTTTGCCCTTGGGGGGGGGGCATCCATAACTAAACCATCTGCAATTTTCAAAACCTATCGGCCATCTCGAAAAGTAAATTTTCCAATAAATAATTTTAATAATTCAAGTAAAGCTGAAACAGGGATGACAAAGGGGGGGGGGAGTGCGCGTGGTCAGGGTGCACATTAAACCATCAAAGCTTTTAGAGGTGTTTAAGAAACATTAAAGTATCATTGAGGAGCTTTTTTCTGTGCACTTGACATTTGACACCCTCAGAGACCACCCGCACCTACCAATTACTTGGTTTATCAGTTTTAAATGCTCAGATAAATCTGAACAAGTGGGTCTCTGAGGAACTTTATTTAATTACATAAAAATACAGGAAAAATACATTGTTATCTGTTACAATTTTGATTTGCTTTTGACAAAAATTTTGGTAATTTAACATTATTATATGTAATAAAGTAGACAAAACCAATGCATAAAAGCTTTACAATGATAAATTAAACATAAACCACATTAGAGAGTTGTTGCGTTACAGAAGATAACGCGTTAAAGTGTAGAAAAAACCATGAATTTAAACGGTATTAACTATTGAAGAAAGAAAAAATATGTGTATTAATCATCGCCTTGAGCTTTTTTCTGTGCAGTGGGGCATCGTATAATTTGAAGAAGGGGAGAGTGCTCTGTCGTTCTTCGGTGGGGGGGGGGGAGGACACCCAGAACTAAATCTGCATTTTAAGATCTGCAATAAAAGCTATCGGTCATCTCGATAAACCAGCGTTTTGAGCAATTTACCCTTAGCTGCGCAAGGATGCCGAGGAGGGGGGGGAGAGAGAGTTATGGTGCAGACAGCACCGTTGAAATTTTTAGGGAAAATCAAAGACTTCCATTCCTTAAGTCAGTGGCGTCACTAGGGAGGGGGCGTTCCGGCCCGGGTGTCACCCGACGTGGAATTGCAAGTTTCTAAAAAATATGAAGTTAAAATGCATTTTTAAGACTACAAATCTCAATTTTTTTCGGAGGTTAACCCCCCCCCCCCCACTGGGACCCCCTTCTTTTACCCCACATCATGGGGTGAATACTATACTCAGGATTAGGTTCTTATTGTCAGTACTTGGGCTGAAATTTGTATGAATTTCATGCTCACAAAGAATACTAAAACCTTTTTTTGTTTTTTTTCTCGAAGGGGAGAGGGTGGGGCATGACACCACAAATTGGCACCGCGGGTGTCACCCATGCTCCACTGCTTAAGTTTCTCCTCATCTTCGGTAACTTTGAAAAGCGAAACGTTTTCTTTGCCTTATCCGTAACCACTTTTGCACGCTAGTATATAAAACAAGATGTAGCTTTTTTTTCTGTTAATATTCGATTTTGATGTGTCCATTATAATATTTTTAAACTCTTTCATAATTATTTCCCGAAATGCGGAACAACAACATTAACGCATAACCGAATTATAACTAAAACCCACATCAACTAATGTGAACCCCGTCAAAAGTAACGTGCTCCCTAACCGCACTGCCCTCTAGCGGAGTTCCTCAATTTCGTCCTCAAGAATCGCGGGGAAAACAGCGGCGGTCAGCACACTACTCTTTCTAGGCACTATACTCAACTGAACATCAAGTGTGTATACGACATAGCAACCAGCAAATGTTATAACGCATTTATAAATACTAGAAACAGGATTGGTTCCTAAGCTGTCTGGAATTAAAATGTCAGATAAGTCGGCGTGTCCTCTTATAGGAGTTATCACTACAAGAACATACTGCTGAGTTGTGCGCAAAGCAAAAGTCGTGTCTGTAATTATGGGAGCTCATATAGGGGGGTAAGTGTAGAAATTAAAACTTCCCCTTGCTTTTAGTACTTTTTTACTAAAAATGTCAGATGAGTCGGCGTGTCCTCTTATAGGAGTTATAACTGCAAGAACATACTGCTGAGTTGTGCGCAAAGCAAAAGTCGTGTCTGTAATTATGGGAGCTCATATAGGGGGGTAAGTGTAGAAATTAAAACTTCCCCTTGCTTTTAGTACTTTTTTACTAAAAATGTCAGATGAGTCGGCGTGTCCTCTTATAGGAGTTATCACTGCAAGAGCATACTGCTGAGTTGTGCGCAAAGCAAAAGTGGTGTCTGTAGTTATGGGAGCCCATATAGGGGGGTAAGTGTAGAAATTAAAACTTCCCCTTGCTTTTAGTACTTTTTTTACTAAAAACATGTTTTTTTAGCCTTTAATGAATAAGTAATTGAAAATGTCAAACTTTAAAAACTCTAATCTGTACTGAAATCGGGTTCTATGGGGAAAATATCTGAGCCCCCCCCCCTTAAAATTTTGCATATGGGACCCCATGTGCGCAGCTGAGCTCAAACTGAGGAATAGCTGCTTATTGATTAGCACCTCCATGTATTTGGTTCAGGTGTAATTTTTTCAGAATTTTGTTTTTGAAATATTCCTTATTGTCAAATGACCATTAACCATTGTATTCAGGCAAAATATGTGACAAAGAACCACCTCGTGGCCGTAATTCAATTTTCACAATGAGCGCAGATACAACTTTTGTGCTTAGCACGGCAGTATGATTCATTTTATGCTCTTAAGCATTGGTTTCCTAGGAGGGAATCGCCGACCTTTGGCGTCGCTTTTCGCCGAGAGGAAAACTTGATTCTTCTGCGCATGCGCGTCCGAGCAAAATCGACGTTGTGAGTGGCACGCCGGAATCACTTGACTTTGATTTCAGCGTCACGCCGAGTAGCGACGTCAAAACTCGGTGATTTCGCTTCTAGGAAACCAGGGCTTTAGAAGTAACTTCGCCGTTATTTGAACCTATCCTTGTGGCATCACCTGTGTTAACGATTCATTCCATTAACATACTAGGATTAGTACTATGGTAAAAAAACTACTGGTTCTTCTCCCTGCTAAGACCCTCATTCGAACTGAAAATAATAAAATCGAAGGGTTTTTCATTTTAACTTACTGAGAAAGGTTTTGTCCGAGTAGGGGTAATATGACTTGACTATTCCTTTAAAAGATTCAGGGAGGGTTGTTTTTAAGAGCACTCAGTAAGGAGGATTGCAGCTCGAGCTGATTAAGTTGCAATGTACAGTAAACTCTCGATTATCCGCGAAATTGGGTGGCACATGTGCAGCGGATGATAAAAATTGCAGATAAACCACAAAAAGGCTAAAATGAAGGACATATAAAAGGTAAAAAAATGTCCTTCCTCAAAAGCTTAGCTGCATTGATACATAATTCTTTCTTCAAACAGCGAAAATATCTACAGTACAGTAAAAATGTTCTGTATTTTTGTACACCAGAACTTAACATCAGCAAAGAACAAGTGTATGTACGATGGAGAAAGCACAAAAAAATGAATTCATAAATAAAACAAAAATAACTGAGCTCAAATTTACAATTTTTCGACAAAAAAAAAAAAAAAAAAAAAAGAAAAAGAAAAAAAAAACAGCCATTGGTATTTGCTTTTTACTGCAAAAACACATGTTCCTGATTATTGATTGGATTGCGGATAATCCGCTCCTCGGTTAATCTGATCGCGGATGATCAGGAGTTTACTGTAACACTGAAATGAAGCAACACTATTTCTCAAAGTTTCTAAGTTCTACAAGGCGCTTTCAAAACCAAGTTTCCCAAACTTGAAATCTCACGCTCAGAAGATAATTGGATGTTTTTGTATCTTCCTATATCTTTGAACACTGAACGGGTATTTTCTCTACCATGAAGCTTCTTAAAAAGGTTCTGAAACCGAGTAATTGACCCACATTTAGCTTCGTCACTGCAGATCTGCTCATCCGTATTTCTACCAGATCCTGAGACACTTTTAGAAGCTTAGCCACAGTATCAATTGTTACGTGTGCTTCAGAAGAATAATCAATTTTTGTAATTTGTTTTCTAATTTTTTACCAATGTAGCTTATAATGCCTGCTATGTGAGGAAAAAAAATCAAAAATAAAGTTTATCAGTTATAAACAATTTGTTTTGTCCGGTTTTTTTTTTCCCCCCAGCCCGTCTTGATAGTTATTTATTTTATTTTACTCAAGACTTAAGGTTGCCTAACCCTGTTATATACACAATTAATTTCATTTTTAATCGTAATTATATCCATGCGTATTTGCTCAATAATATTGAATAAGTTGGCATGAGTAAGTAATATTTTTAGAAAGAATATTGTTTATACAGAAGTTTTACGTATTTACTGAATTTTGCGGCATCGTTTCATTCAGGAAGCTTTCGATTTTTCAGGGAAATTAGCAATTGTAATCCATTGGCGTCAAATTTTTGGCACCAATGCGAGTGCGAGAATTGTTTTTGCTTTGTATACGTAAACAAATAGTAGGGAAACATCTATTTACACAGAGTTATCACAAAGCACGGTGATGTCCAGAAATAAAGTCACGCTTTAAGGTGGGGTTCATGAAATTCATGAAATTGTAAGACTTTGTGGCAAGAGGGAGGGAAAAAATGACCAAAGAGACATACAATGGGGAAACTGAAATCGCGCGTTTTTTTAATAAGAAGGTTTATGAAAAACAGCGTGAGATACGAAAAAGAGAGGAGGGGTACGGTAAAGTGTGAAACTTTGTGACAAAGGGGAAGTGGGTCAAATGTGTTGAAAAAAAAAATGTGACATCAGTTATCCACAGCCATGAACCATAAAGTAAGACAAACTTTTTAAAATTTTGCGACGTCCAGTGTTTTCGGATGGGCAATTTTTAGTGCAGCAAGTAGGGTTGGTTCATCAGTAATAACCTCAATATAATAAAAATAGATTAACTTGAAATTAGTGTTTTTGAGGATTAAATTAATTAAATTAATATCTCTGTTTTGCTCTTTTAACTTTGTTCGTAAAATATATCTGTCTAGTTTTAATAGCATTTTATTGTATTTTTTACGGTGTATTCATTCATATTAGTTTATAATTAATGTTTTTGTGCATTAAGTTATTCAAAATAATTTCTTTTTTGAAGGGTTAAATATTTGTCTTAATGCTTTTTAATCATTGTTTTTTTTTTTTTAAATTTATTTGCCTAGTTTTCGTTGTACTCCAAAGTATTTTTGAAGGTCAATTTGTTTAGAATAGTTCATATTTAGTGTTTTTGAGCAGTTGAGTTTGTTTTTATGTCTTTATTGCGTTTTTTAGTGTTTATTTGTCAAGTTTTAGTTCTTTTTGAACCTTTTGTTTTCCTTTTGAATTTCCAATTTCTTGTATTTCTGTTGCAAAAAACGCGATTTAATTCAGTTTCCAGTATGTTAGTAAAAAAAATAAACATACGTTACGCCCTCCCCCCCCCCCCCTTTTTTTCGTTGCCAGAACGGAAAAAATAGTTTCTAGACTTTGGCGCCAAAACATCTTGGCGACCGTTGAAAAAGTCGCCAAGTCCAGATCCCTGATTAGTTACACATTCTTAATAAATAACTTCAAAGACTTCCAACGTTGCGAAAACTAAAAAAAAGATTGTTGAAATGCAATTCATGAATTTTAATTTTGTTTCTAAAAATAGCAAAAAAGATGTGTATTTAGGGATACATGACTATACGTATTGAATACTTGCAGGAGAAAATGGAACTATGCGAAGTTGAAGAAATAAAAAAATATGAAATAGGAATATTACAATGCGGGAGATGTCCCGCTTGCGAAACGGACTGATCTCAGACTTACAGCTGCTTCATTGGTTGAATGGTTGAATCAAGAAATATTGCCCATGCGCTCTTTTCAACTACTGTTTCAGGAAATACCGTTTTCAGGATTCCAATCGTTAGTGCTACTTTGAGGGAGGTGGGGGGGATCCTCCCCTGCATAAGTCCCATGACTAAAATAGGTAAGTAAAAATCAGGGAGGTTAAAAGTTCTACTCTTTGGCAGAAATCTAGGCGAAACATTGATTCAAGATTTAAATTATTGTAAAAATTAGTGTAGAGAAGTCGTGCAGCTAATTTCAGGACATAAAAATTTCCGCGATCACTTCCCAGAAATTTTAGATTAAAATATTTGGTTTACTCTCATGTGTTATTAACGTTATAATGTGGTTCAACGTGTTTTGTTGCAAAAGGAACGTTTTTAGCAATGAAATGTTCTTGTTTTGGCGCTTAGATACCAATTAAGCCATTACCTTAAACTTCAAAATTCACCAACGACCGGCACTCTGCTAGTTTCGGGCCGTGGATGCGAAGAAATTGTGAGAGGCTGGTATGGCATTCGATTATCCCAACGAAAGAGAAATCTTTATCATTATGATTTTTAAATAACGTTTTTTTTTTCTCATATTTTATTTCAATGCTCACATTTATTAAATATTTATTTATTTTATTTATTTATTTATTTAAAGTATTGCACTCTACAGAAAGAATCCAGTTACAGTGGCAATATAAAAACAGCAATTAAAATAAATTATACATTCAAAATATTAAAACTAAGAACTTAAAATTGTAAAATGAAAAGTTAAAAATATTTAAATCACGACAATGAATGTGAAAAAGATTGTAAAATTTAATAGACAAAAATGTTGTAGTCAATTAGAATATTATCTGTATTATTTTTCCGCATATCATTATTTTTATCCCAAGTTACCATCATGGTTATCTCTATTTCTGTATTGTCTTATTATTATTTTTTTTATTTTTGATTTTTTTTCTTGATTAAAAAAAAAACTCTTTCTTTAATATACCTTTTGTATATAGGGTCACCTAATGATGGAATACTGTAAAATGTAGAAAAGTAATTTTCTGCAAAGTAAAGTACAAATAACCTTTTTGTAATATTTTATAATTAATTTCATTTGTTGATTAGTTATTTATATGCAAAAATAACTATGCTAAAGGGGAAAAGTATCGACAGATGAAAAATGTTGCAACGTTGTATACATGTGTATTTCTATTCAAAATAGAAAAAAATATATTACTTCAAGCATCACTTTGTAAAAATATATATATATAATGCATGTAAATACAGTTTTTTAATCAAATGTTATTCAATTATAAAAAAATTTGTGTTGAATCAAAAACTAATAATTTAAAGAGTAAGCTGTAAAATGCATGGTGTAACAATACATATATACACTGGTGTGCAAAAATTAAGGACGAAGTCGAAAAATTAGCATATCAGCTGAACGAAGAGGCAGAGCGGACAGAAAGACCAATCGGGAGATCAAGTAAGGTGATGTACGGTAGCACATGCGCAGATATGCAGGCAGACGTAATGGGGGAGTGTCTGAGTAGTATAAAGCATGTTGTCGATGTAAGATCAGTATTTCTGGCAAAGAGATTGCACGCCGTATAGCAGTTAAAATCACACCCAGTTGCTGCCTCAGCGAGAAATGGCGAATAATCAATCTGTTAGATGACATCTGGATGCTTTTACCCGAGGTCGAATCATTGGGAAGTTGGAGGAAGGCCGCAGTGTGACAAGTGTGGCTGCAGAGTTCGGAATTGCTCACAGCATCGTTTCACGACTTTGGAGACAATTTCAAACTACAGGAACAGCTATCCGGGGGTTCAGCAGTGGTCGTCCACGAGGAACCACACCCGCAGATGACCGCATATTGTCTTACAGGCCAGAAGAAACAGGCGGCAGAAATCGCTAGACACACGGCACAGGCGACTGGACGACCGATATCGCGTTTTACCGTGGCCAAAAGACTGCACGGTGATGGTCTGTTTGCACGACGCCCTATACGGTGTGTACCTCTAACGCCTGCCCATCGGAGAAGGCGTTCTCTGTGGTGCCAGGAACACCGGAATTGGAGAGACAATGAATGGGGACGAGTACTCTTTACAGATGAGAGCAGATTCAGTCAGAGTAGCGATTCTCATCGCATACTCATCTGGAGAGAGCTGGGAAGCCGCAATTATCCCTCGAACATCATTGAAAGGGACAGGTATGGAGGTCGCGATGTTCTCGTTTGGGGAGGCATCATGCTTGGTAGTCGTATAGACCTTCACATCTTCGACGCAGGTTCAGTCATCGGGACCCGTTATTGTAACGAGATTCTTCTTCCATATGTGCGTCTTTTTAGAGGCGCTATGGCTATGGGTCCGCAGTTCCTTTTCATGGACGACAATGCACCATGTCATCGCGCAGTAGCTGCCGAACAGCTCTCAGAGAGTGAGGATATTGAACTTATGGATTGGCCGGCACGATCTCCGGATCTCAATCCCATCGAGCATGTATTGGATTTTCTAGGCAGACGCTTGGCAGCTCGGACCTTACCACCAGTAACGATTTGGGAGCTTCGATTGGCGCTGCAAGACGAATGGGCAGCAATGCCTCAACAACTCATTGACACGCTCATTCTCAGCATGGGCAGACGCTGTGAAACCTGCCTAGCAGTCGGGGAAGATCATATCCCCTACTAAAGACCGGATGTTTCTTGCGGGACACCCATTATAGGGATGTTTCGGCCTACAGTCGCATTGCGCTCCATGCTACTTTTTCAATAAAGCTTCTTTTTATCCCTCTGATTTCTCTTTTAGTAAGTGTTGCTTACATTACACATGTCCATACGTATTGGGGATCTTACGGTATTAAATGTGTTGATTTGGAAGGCTTTTGTACAAAGTTATATTGAAAAAACCGTCTCGTCCTTAATTTTTGCACACCACTGTAGTTAGAAGGAATAAAATGACTATGAAAAATATTGTATCTTTCAAAGCCGGGAGTGAGGATATCATAACATAAACTTAGGAAATGATCCTGTAATATTTTATTCAGTTTCAAGCCCTTTCTAAAGCATTCGTTTTATGTTTACTCTGTACACTTTCGTACTACATGTTATAGTAACGTTTGCAGAAATTCAGAATTATTTATTTTTAACAAATATATTCATCAGTTTCTTGTTGAAGATATGCTTAGAACGAAATTGTTGGAAAATACTTTCTTCGGCCGATTAATCGGCAAAATTTAGCCGATTATAAACAATCGGCAAAGTGACCAATTATGGCTTTTTAATGAGCGCTGCCGATTAATCGGCGTATCCCTACTACGCACACACAAACACGCGCCTGCACACCCTAGGCAAATTAAAGTAAATGATGACTCAATAACTTACTCCTCAAATGTCAAGAACCTGGGCATCACCCTGGATAGAAAATTAAATTTTGCTAAACACAAAAAAAAATCAAATCGACAAAACTGTCTTTAGAAAACATCAAATGAGAGCACTTATCAAGAAATACAGCCACCTCCCTTTTAACAGCAAAAGACTGCTCTATATCACTGTTCTTCGTCCCGTCCTGCTCTATTCCATTTTTATTTGGGGTTTCACTGCAAAAAAAGTTGTTAAAAAAATTCAGTCTGTGCAAAATAGTATCCTGAGGGATATCAGCAACTCCCCCTTGGTACATTAAAGGTAGGGACATCCACAAGGATGCTAACATCAAGTCTATCTCACACCAAATCATTATAGAGGCCAGGAAATTCTACGGAAATCTACATAATCACCCAAACCCCCTTGTCCGAGAACAAACAATCTACAACGAAATTCAATCTCCCACTCATAGGTATCCTGCACATTGCAGACTATTAAGTTATGACTCACTGAGCACCAAAAATAATCCTCTCCCTAACCCCCAGGATGCCTATGATGATCTTTCCCCCCCCCCCTGATCAGTCTCACTCATCTCTGCTTCTCTCCTCTCTCTGAGTGTGAGTTCTTTTCTATATAATTAATGGGGGGAAAAGAAATATGAAAAAAAAAAACGTAAAACAATAAATGACAAAAAAATTGTATAACAAAATTGACAAAAAAAATTGCATAACAAAAAATGACAAAAAACATCAGTAAATTCCTTATTTTTTGGAAAAAAAAAATGGAAATGAAAAAATCAAGATATGAAATCTGCAATGGCAATTCAAGCACCTAAGTCTAATTAAATGAACTTTTTAAAAAATTTCATTTTTACACAAGTGTGGCCCTGAAGACGTCCTTTTGCATTTTGTTTTGTTCTGATCTCTTTCCCTCCCTTTCCTCGCCCCCCCCCTTCTTTTTCTTTTCTTTCCCTCTTACAAAATCATTGAATGTTAGTACATTTTGCCTACTCCAATCACCCTACACGAAGTCAGGTAAATGGGTCCCACTCAGGCCTGCCGAAAATAAAATGTCGAATGTCGAATGCACACACACACACACACACACACACACAAACGTCTATATACACACATGTGCATGCACAGACGCACACACACACACGCCTGCACATAGAGACACAAACACCTTCCTGATTACAAAAAAACATAATTTGAATTCAAGAAGCCAAAAAAAAAAATTTTTTTTTTCTTTTTTGCATCCCTAAAATGGTCAAAACCTACAACTTGAAGCGCAGTCTGAAAGCACAGCGTTTCCATGAAGAACAGAAGCGAACTTATATTGTGTTTTCTACCTAAAAAAATGGTCGATCAATGCATATCTAGCTGTTAGTAGCGACATCTATCGTCTCATCTGTTAATGTGTCAGAAGTACAATGTAGCATGGCGTTTTTATCAAATCTCATAGATTTCTTCCACGGATAAATGTCTCTTATTGCAGAACAAAGTGCGCATGTGTAAAATATTTTCTTCTTTTCACGCCTTTCAAGCGAGATGATTCGCTAATTTAACAGCTTGATCTTCAAAATAGAGAAGGAGAAGGTGTATTTTTATTGCATTTAAAGTAAATGAAATCAGATACCCTGCAATAACACTATAACGGAAAGTTCAAAACGGAAAGCTTCAGGACATCTTTCGCATTCGAAATTTTTAATCGATTGTTCCAAAATCAACACAAGCTTAGCACCTTCAAGAGAATAACTACCAGTTCATTTTTTTGCAATTTTGCGTCTACTGGGACCCACCCTCTACAATATTTTTATCCATGACTTCCCCTCTAATGAGGACCATCTCACTTGCCTCTTCGCTGACGATACCAGCATTATGACAACCGACTATTGCAAAAGCTTCGCTAGGCATCGGCTCCAATAATATGTCACAATACCTAAACAAATGGCGTATAGCCATCAACACTGATAAAACACAAGCAATTTGCTTCTCACCCAACAACATAAAAAATTATCCCAAGAAAATCATGGTGGGAAAAGACACTATCCTATACTCTATGAATGTTAAGTACTTGGGCGTCTATCTTGACAGACGGCTCAGGTTCAATAGTCACATTGATCATGTTATCAAAAAGGCCAATGTCAAAGTGGGATATTTATACTCTCTCCTTAATAAAAACAACTCACTGAACACTAAAAGCAGACTGCTTCTTTACACCTCGATCATTCGCCCTGCCCTCATATACAGTATGCCCTGCTGGGGATATGCAGCTGCTAGTAATATCAAAAAAATTCAAACTCTCCAAAATAAAATTCTCAGAAATTTTTTTAGAGCTCCATGGTTCGTCTCCAACAAAAACCCTGCATAAGGACTCAGGGATATCTTATATCAATAACTATATTGTTGACACCACCACCAACTTTTTCACCAAACTTGGTCATCACGAAAACCCACTGATATTTGAGCAAATCTTCCACACTTTTAATTCTGGCGGCAAAAATATGCCGTCAGATGCTGCCTAAGCTTCTTTCCATTCTCGACACTGATAGGACTAGGCCTATCAGTTTTCTTTCCACTTGTACATACCATGTAAATACTTGTATATACTCTTATCATATTCCAGATCATTCATTTATCCTGTCATTTCAATTATGTAATCCCTGTAAATATGTCTATAGTGTGGCCCTGAAAAGATTCCTTTTTTTTTCCCATCCCCCCCCCCCTCACAGCATTTAAAATCAACTCCTTCATGACTTTCCCTCATACAGGGTAAAAGAGCTCCGCTCTGGCCCATTTAAATTCCTATCTGTATCTGTATCTGTATTCTTATACGAGTGGTCCGAAACTCATGTGGTAACTCAAACATTATCCGATTTTCCAATAGTAAAAAGTGTTTTACCGCCTCATGAGTGGTATTGACTTCCTCGCTTACAATTTTTGTAACTTCAGTGTCTGTAAAATTGCTCATTACTTTTTGCTAAATTGTCAAAGTTTTCTCTTTTTTTTTGTAAGTGTGTGAACCAAGGCCACGGAATCGGAAGGAAAATTGCCGACTTCAACTCTTGGATTTTGAAACCTCCGACTCCGGCTTTTTTTTAATTAATTTTTTGTTCTTTTCTTTCTAATTTCCTTCTCTTTGGAAAGGGGAAAAACCCTTGTACAGAGATTAAAATATCAATTATTTTTTATGAAATTTTATCATTGTATTTTATTGTAAACCTTATACGCATACAACGTTAGAATTTCAATTTGATAATCAAATATTTTAACAGTTGCGATTTTAAAACTGAGATTACTTAAATATCCCATTTTTTAAAAAAATTGAAAAGAATTAATTTGCTCCCTTTTAAAGTTTAAGAAATAGACGTTAATTAAATCGTGTGCTTTCAATTTTGGAAAGCTGTAGCTTGAGAGAACAAAAGTTTTTTTTTTTTTTTTTTTTTTGCTGAGTCAAAAAACCTTTCTTGGGATGGGGCGGTCCGTCCCGTGTGACACCCATCTGGTGGGTGACACCTCAAGTTAATTTCAGAGTTAATAAAAAATATAAATACTACAAATTCTGAAAAATTTTCCCAACGATTCTAAAATTATGTTTCATAAATAAAATTTCAAAGAAAATAGGGCATTATAATGCGAAGAAAGGCCGACTACATATAGTACGTTTCACGATGGGGTGAAAACGCGCTGAAAAATGTTTTTAAAACTCTCTTCGCTTGTTAGTTTACATAGACATGTAATTAGGGCGTTTTTTCGATTTGTTTGGGCTCAGGTTCCTGAGTTTGCAGGTTTACGCAGCTAAGTTCCTTTCAGGGTCTTCATACAGATCATTTATGATCAATTAATATTAATTTCAAAGATTACATTTTTTTTTTTTTTTTTTTGAGTCTTTTGGAAAAAAAATACCATGGAAATCCCCTTTTTTCAGTACTGACAAAACCGATTTCCGTTCGCATATTCCATTATTCATTTTTTTCGTTCTATTCAAATTTCAAGGTATCATTTTCAAACAATGATGACGTTATTTTAATTATTTAGGAAAACAGCGTGGAACTCGCAGTGTCTCTAACAAATGACCAGGGGCTGACTGGGTCTCCGCAAGAGGGCGTCAACCTTAACCTCCAAAGGATGCTAAAAAACAGTGCAAAGAGAAGAAAAAAAAGGTACATTAAAAAAAAAGGAGAGGAAAAAAAACACTGGTGCGCAGGTTTATGAATTTAAAGAAATAAAAGCGAAGAGAAGTCGCACTAGTTTGTGAGCGCAAAAATAATAATAATAATAATAATAATAATAATTAATAAATAAAAAAAATAAAATAAAATAAATAAATAAATAAATAATTATTAAATAAAAACAAAAAACTCGACTGCGTAAAAACCAAAAAAAAAAAAAAAAAATAACTAAAAAGAAAAATGTAAAAGCCCAGTAGTTTAGAATGTTATTAAGTACTACTGAATAACTACAAGGTTGAAATAATTTTATAAACGTATATACAGATAAGACAAATCATAAATTCAAAAGCAGAATAGATGGATCAACAGTTGGGGCCCATTCCTTTCTGATTCAAGGGAATATCGTAAAATTTGAATGAGCCCCGACTGTTGATCCTTCTATTCTACTTTTGAATTTATGATTTGTCTGGGTCCTCACGATGCTGCTCCTATAGCGAAAACCGTCTCCAGGTTGCGTTCAGATCCTACACACATACGCACACACACACACACACACAAACACATACACACACATACACAAACACATACACGCATACATACAGACACTTACACATACACACTCACACAAACACATACACACACATACACCTACACATACACACACATATACACAGCTACCCACATATTCATGCATGCACACAGACACAAACACATATGCCTACACCAGGGAGGTAGAAGGGAGGAGATAAATCTTTCCTATTTAGAAGTGGCAACGATTGTTCACTGTCGTCGAACCGCTCCCATCAATCGCATCAGATCAATGTAAATGATGCTAAGTTTCTCATTTTATACGGGGCAGTTATTAAAGCAAAAAAAGAAAAATACTACTGAAAATTGGTTGTAATAAAGGGCTAATATAGTGGACGATGTACGGGTTTCGTCCACAGGAAGTTTGCACAGTATTTTGATGGAAAAATTAATTTTATTTTTCATCACCAACTTGCCGAATTCGTCTGCTATTAATATTGCGCTGTGCGATGTTCTTTTTTTTTACGAGTTAAAATGTTAATTAAATTAAAAAAATTGTACCTTGGAACGCTTTTTTGAGATATTTGTGGGATTTTCTGTTGAAATTAATCAAGTTTTCAAAAATTAAAATTTACTCTTTTTGTACATGTATTTTTTTAATGAATAAGGTTTCTCGATTTTTTTTCCATTTGGTTGTCGAAATAAATGCAATAATAAAAAAAAATAATGATAACAATTCTGTTTAAGCAGTGAGTAAATACATGAATAAAATTATTATAATCAATATCAGCTTGAAGTTAAGTAAATAGAACATTAACATTTATTTTTATCTGTTAAAGGTCGTGAAAGTAAAAGTTATTTCGCTTTAATTAGTTCTCGAAACATGTCACGAAATTTACAACTAATTTAAGAAAAGGTATTTACGTAATTAATTCTACTTTATTCTCATTTCGTCAATTATTTACAGGAATAGAAACATTCCAACTCGTAAAAAAAAAGAACTTCGCACAGCGCAATATTAATAGCAGACGAATTCGGCAAGTTGGTGATGAAAAAAAAAAATAATTTTTCCATCAAAATACTGTGTAAACTTCCTGTGGACGAAACCCGTACATCGTCCACTATATTAGCCCTTTATTACAACCCATTTCCAGTAGTATTTTTCTTTTTTTGATTTAATAGCTGCCTCTAAAAAAATGAGAAACTTAGCATCATTTACATTGATCTGATGCGATTGACGGGAGGTCAAAATTCAAATTAATTTTTTTTTTTCTTTAATATAGAAAAAGGATGATTCCTGATGATTTTTTAAATATTTTGGAGGGAGAGGCACAGGGTGAACACTTTCTCGAGTTTCCCTCCTTGTTGGATGCTGGATACGCTTTGAATGATCTCACCGCTCTAGTCCCTCAGAGGAATGTTTACGGTTAACTTGACGATGCTCAATTCCCCTCTGAACAAAAATTATGGCTACGATACTGTCGATGATGGAAAAAAAAAGTTTTGGTGGCGCTTTCTCCAAAAAGTTGTTGGTAATAGCGGGGGAAGACGGCAGTCATATTTAGATTTTGTTAATCACTTCACTGAAGAATCAGCAAGAATGGTGTCTGAAGCATTTTCAGATTTTTTTTTTTTTTTTTTTTTTGCCGTGCAGTGAAATTGAAACTTGTGTTCGCTGAAAAATAGACAAAATCCATAACTTGTAACGCAATCTGAAAGCAGCAAATTGCGTTTTGAACCGGTAACAAAGTTTCAATAAAAACAGAAGACAACTTATACTGTGTTTACTGCCTAAAAAAGTGGTCGATCAACTAAACATTGCATATCTAGCTGCTTAGTAGCGACATCTATCGTCTCATCTGTTAATCTGTCAGAGTTACCATGAAACATGGCGTTTTTATCAAATTTCCTAGATTTCGTCCTCAGATAGATGTCTCTTATCGAAGAATAAATTACGCAAGTGTAGAAAATCTTCTTTTCACGCCATTCAAGCGAGATGATACGCTTGAACAGAACTGACTTGAATTGAACAGTTTGATCTTCAAAAATACAGAAGGGAAAGTATATTAATATTGTACGTAGAGTAGATGAAATCAGATTCACTGTAGTAACATTAAAACAGAGGGTGTAACAGAAGGTTTTGTGTCTGAAAATTTCGGGTTATCTTCCGAATTCGAATTTTTAATCGAATATTTTAAAATCAACACATGAAAAATAAATAGCTGCCAGTATATTATTTTGCATTTTTGTATCTACTATATATACTTTACTGTACCCATTCAATCATGAGCGGTCCGATACTCATGTGGTACCTCAAACATTAACCGATTACCAATAGAATGATTTGCTTTATCGCCGCATGAAAGATATTCACCTGCTCACCATCATTTTTTACAGACTTCAGTTTGTTTTTTTTTTTTTTTTTGAAGTTGTTGGAACATACGTTTTGAGCCATTTCAAGTAAATTGACCGAGACATGTTTCCTATGTCAGCAGATTCCAGTACAAATTGCGGTCCTTAATTTTTGTATGCAAGCAAAGTATGCTTTAAACTTTTTTGAAATATGTTATTTGAGAAATGTAATGTTCTCTTTTTATCACCTCGAAAGTTCGTATGATGTCCTGTCCAGAAAACAAAATTTGTGCTGAGAAATCGAGGTTTTTTTTTTTTTTTTTGTATTTTTATATACATATATATACACATATTATTGTGATAGTACCAAACAGAAAAAATCGTGTTAGGTAGGATGGATTTTTAAAAAATGTTCTTTCCACTGATTTCAATTCCACTGGTGATTTATAAAAAAAATAGCAAAAATAAATGAACTATTCGACTTATCAGGATATCGTAGCATAAAAATTTTAATAAATAACATAAGTACCATTTCTCTGAACATACTAAAATGGATATAGTACAGTATTTCGTAAGGTAAAATGTCTCAAATAATTACAACTTATGTTTATAACAGACCAACTTCAATTTTCTGATTATTTCAAAGTAAACGTAAAAGATGGAATACAAACCTAATTATGCCTTAGTAATCTTTATACTAATAATAAAGCTGAAAGTCTCTCTGTCTGGATGTCAGGATGTCTGGATGTCTGGATCTTTGTGACGCGCATAGCGCCAAGACCGTTCGGCCGATTTTCATGAAATTTGGCACAAAGTTAGTTTGTAGCATGGGGGTGTGCACCTCGAAGCGATTTTTCGAAAATTCGATGTGGTTCTTTTTCTATTCCACTTTTAAGAACAAAATTATCATAAGATCGACGAATAAATTACGAAATTATCATAACGTGGAACCGTAACATGGGCACAAGCCAATTGGCGAGGTACGAAATTATCATAACGTTGAACTGTAACATGGATACAAGCCAATTGGCGAGAAAATTCACCATACATTATTTACGAAATTATGATAACGTGGAACCGTAACATGGGCACAAGTCAACTGGCGAGAAAATTCACCATACATTATTTGGCGAACCGAAAGACCTTTTAATTTTTCTATTACGGTCAAAGCCGTGCGGGGACCACTAGTATTGAAATATTTTTGTGCGCGACACTCACTAGTGTTTTGCGAACACTCACTAGTGTTTTAGAACACTGACAGTAAAAAATCTATTAGAAATGAAGTTAAGTCAGCAGTGTGAGGTTGCGGCGGGTTGGTATTAGTTTTATATGCTTTGATATTAGTTCTGGCCAACGGGATACATTGCTTTATGTGTGCGGGTGGATCGAATAATCAGTTTTGGAAACAAAGCTCCTACTGCTATTGATATGGAGAAATGTCTGAAGGAATTCAACGCAGAGTCCCCCTTACCTATACGAAAATACTATTGATGTTTGATTGAAATATTTAAATTTAGAAAGGAGTAGGTCTGACGGAGAGGTTTCGTCAGCCCAGTCGGAAAATACGGCCCCGATCGTTGGGAGGTAACCCTACCAACACATCAATGTCGCCAACCATTGTACGTAATTTTACGGCTTTGAATACCAGTATGTAAAATATCAAGAAGTAAATTAGTATTTGTTACCCCTTTTCTCCAAAACCTAACATATTTAATTTAACGAGAAATTTTAAAAAGGGCTGTTTTCCCTGAAAGGGCGAAAGATTGCCCGAAATATGTAACTGGATTGTGGTAGGGTTGCAAGATCAGTCAGTCAGAACGTTGCGAATATGCTTTTCACGTCGGTTGGCTAATGAGATAACATTATGTCGCTAATAACCAAAATTGTTACTGGAGGTGGAGCTGATTTTGGTATTAAGCGCGTGCAATTATTTTTTTTTTCACTGGTTATTAAAGAGATTTCTTGTTTTCTGTTTGGAGAAAATACATTTATTTGACCAAAGTATATACGATACGATGAACTTTTCTCATCACCAGAAGGGAAATTTCTTTCAGAATTCTTTTCATGACAATTAAATGCAGGTATGTTTATAAGCAAAGCTTCCAGATACCTAACTAATAATTTTCTAAAAAAGAAAATCATAGAAAAGAATTGTTGAAATGTTTCAGAGGAAACATTGTTATTAGTGAATTTCCATTTTTTTTTCTTTAAAAAAAAATGCGTACTCATGAGCTATGTAAAAGTTCTATGTAAGTTATATTCGTCGAAAAAATTTCTAAGACTTCGAAATTCAAGAACTTACAGGAGCAAATTGAACTGGGTGAAATTGAAGAAAATAAAAATTACGGAATAGGAATATTACACTGTGGCGAGAGATATCTTGCGGGAAGGACTGATCTCAGACTTGCCGCTACTCCATTGGTTGAGCCAAATAGTTTAGCGCATGCGCATTTTCAAACTACTTCTTCAGGACATAAAGTTTAGCAGATCCCAATCGTTATAAAGAAGGATTGTCTTGAGGGAAAAAATCCTCCTCCACCAATATAGGAAGTAGAAAACTTGGCGAAAATATTGATTGAAAGTTGAAAATTCAACCAATTTCAGGACTTAAAATTTTCTGCATTCACTTCGTAGAAATTTCAAGGCTAAAATATTTGGTTTTATGTCATGTGTTATTAACGTTTTGTAATGTGATGTTCCATGTTTTGTCACAAAAGGGAAGTTTTTAGTATTAAAATATTCTTGTTTCGAACCTTAGATACTGTGAAGGTATTCATAAAACTTCAAAATTTCACCCACGGCAAGCACATTGTTATAGTTTCGGGCCCTAGATACGAGGAAATTGTGACAGGTCTGGTATGGAACTCGATTTTTCTCCACGAAAGAGAAACCTTTAACGTAATGAAGTCAAAATAACTTTCTTTCTCATATTTTATTTCAATTCACCTATTTATTCAATGTTCTAACCAATTAAAATACTATCTCTATTATCTTACCCATATCATTATTTTTATTGCATGCTAAACATATCTGCATCATGGTTATCTCTGTATTGTCTCGTTAATTTTTTAATTAATTAATTAATTTATTTATTTTTATCTTTTTCCTTTACAAAAAAAATATAACTCTTAATCAATCTGCCTTTAGTAAATATTCTCACCCAAGAGATAACAAATAGAAGTAAGTAGGAAAGCAATCTTCCGCAAAGATAAGTTCAAATAACCTTAATGAAATCGTTCATAAGTCATTTTTTGCTTGCTTATTTGTTAAATACTAAATTTTATAAATTAAATTACATACCTATTTTAATATCTTTTGCAAAAAAAATTCCGGTATTTAGTTCAAACATTAAAATGCTTTATTACTTGTCTACCGTACAATCTTTTTCAAATCATTCCTAAACCACAATGTTATTCTGTAAATAAGTTGATCACAAATTGTTCCACAAACAAAACTTCTTTATTTAACTTTTAAAGTATTGCAAAATTAAATTATTTTTACATCAAATGTTATTCTAATAATACTTACAAGTAACCCTACCCAAGTGTGAATCACCGCGCGCGCGCGCGATTAGAATAAAATTTAGCGCATAGATAGAACACTTTAAAATATTGAACCCGTATCTTTTTTTAACAACAGAAACCTTTAACCGGGGCAAAATTTACCCCTAAATATAGGATAATTGGGGTATTGGAGGGTAAAATATATTCTGTTACTTTGAATTTTAACAAAAATTCAAATTATGATTGAAAATTTGAAAAAACTAAACAAACAAAAGTTGATGTGTTCCAGGATTTTTCTGTAAATGCTATTTATAGGAGTAAATCATTCCACGCGATCTGACTCCGCTGCGAAGCAACTCGCCTTTGAGCAATTCCATGTCAGATAAACCACTTTCTTGACCTCATCATTTCTGATTTTAATAAAATTTGCCTTGAAGGACTTTTTTTTGGAAAATATAATAAATCCTGCCAATTTTTAGATTTCTATTTTGAAAATTGTTGGAAATTTGGACCAGTAAAAAGTTAAAATTGTGTTCTTACAAATGAACTTCTCTCTTTTTTATAGTAGAATAAAAATTCAAAAAAAATTTGAAAGCAAAAAAATAGAGACTTCTGGGGGGACATAACATAATTTTCCTACGATAGATTTAGATTTGATGGAAATTCAACGTAACGGGGTAATATTGTGATGAATGGTTTACCCATATCAATAGTATTTTCAAAAAAATCCTGAATCACGTCAACTTTAGTTTGCTTAGTTTTTTCAAATTTTTCAATCATTGTTTGAATTTTTTGTAATTAAAATTTAAAACCAAAGAATATATTATTTCCTCTAATATCCCAACTATATAATATTTTTGGGTAAATTTCCCCCTGTTAAATTTGTCTGTTGCCGATAAAATTGAAAAACACGACTTCCCCTGTTTTGTAAGTTATTTGTTAAACAAATTAATACCTTTTTTTTCTCCCCCAAAATGTTTTTATTCATTACTAACTATAAAATTATTCTGAAAATAGGCTGATCCCAGTTGTTCAAACACTATGAAGCTCTACACATAAATTAAAAGACATCTAGATATTCTATCCAATTATCCTTTAAGTAGTTGTTATATCCATCCATTAATTTCGTAGATAATATGATTGCGTCACAAAATAACTAAATAAATAAATGAGTAAAAAAAAAACAAAACATAAAGGCATTGAATTAAAAACAAATAACCAAAGCAGGGTGAAACCAAAGGTATTCTATATGTCTTTTAAGTGCTTTTGTGGTAAAATTAACTCAATCTTTTCAAATCAATAGATAATACATTTTAAAATGCACTTGTTTACAACGCTAGACCTACAAATGCAAACATATATACACATCGAGAATGATCGAACCGTAATGCCCTCTAGCGGAAGTGGAATTTTGGCGCCAAGCTGAAGTCATGAAGATTCGACTACGCCAAATATCAGCTCGGAACACTGCAAGCGAACTGATTTTTCCACTCAAAAATGGATAGTGAAACGGAATACATGATGCGTAATCGTAATTCCATCAGGGTATGGTCATTCACGCATATCTAATTCTCAAATAAAATCTGTACCTAAAATGAACATAAGACTGATTTCATTTGATACTTCAACTTACCTGGTATTAAATAAGTGCTTTTTAAACCGAAGAAATGGATAAAACCTTTCCTAATTCCACACATATTAGACTTCACTTTGCTCCTCATAGAGATAACATGGGAAACGGAAAGCCCGTAGCCTGGAAGTGACGTTTTCGGTTATATGTTAAACGTCACTGAATCACTTCACCAGCAGAAAGCCAATCAGGGAAAAGCACTTCACGAAAGCTCTAGGATGTGGATATATTCAATTTTGAGCGTCAAAACAAGAATACTTTCTTGGTAGAAACTTCCCTTTTTGTTTCAAAAAAAAAAAAACTATTATATCACATCATAACGTTAAGAATGCATGGGGTGAAACCAGATATTTAAATCTGAAAATTCTGCGAAGTGATCGCAGAATATTTTATGTCCTGAAATTAGCTACCCGACTTCAGAGTAATTTGCACTAGTTTTTACTAGGATTTTCAGTTTTGCATTCTTATTTTTGCTAAGATTTCTACTTTTTTATTTTCTCAGAAAATGATTTTCTCTCTCAAAATAGCTATAACAATTGGGATCTATAGAGCTATATTTCATGAAGATGTTGAAAAGAGCGCATGAGCGATACTGCTTTGAACAACCAATGAAGTAGCAGCAAGTACAGAATCAGTCCTTTCCGCAACATGAAATATCTAACAGTATATTCCTACCGCATATTTATTTTTTTTTCAATTTCGTAGTTCGATTTTTCTCCTGCAGATATTTAAATTTCATATCATCTTGGAATTTTAATTCAACAATTAAATTTTCGTAGAAATTTTAAATTGATCATGATTACACGAATTGTCAAATACGCACTTTTTTGGTTAAAAAAAAGTTATTCGTGAATAACAATGTTCCCTCTTAACCCCTTTAAAAACGTTTTTAACTTTTCGCATTTTTGGATTTTGGTCATTTTATTCTCTTGCAGAATGTAACTAACTAGGGTGTTTGTTTCGACATCTTATCGTACATACTTTGATCAATATGAAATATTTTCTCCAAATAGGAAAAAGCAAAAAATTCTTTAGCAACCACTTAAAAACGCATGCAGATACCTTGAAGTATAAAACCTGCTACCCCTAAACACTTTCTTGTTACGTTGTTCATCACGTACATGCGCTTCTCGTTCTGGGTGAAGCGTTGGTATTGAGTTAGTGGAATGCAGCAGGATATTCCTTCAAAATTTCGCCTGCACGTTGGGGCTGGTTTTGGTACTAAACACGTGATGGAAAACGTTGTCATTTGGAGGAGCCACCCCGCGAGTTCAACGTTATTTCCCCCAAAAGAATTTATGAAAGTGTGATCATTATTTGAAAATGATTCCTTCAAACACGAGGGTAGCAGGGGATATTTTCAAACTTCGTCTGCACGCTTGTGACCAGTTTTGGTACTACACCGTTCGTATTGGAAAACGTGGTCATTTACTGGAAACACCCCGAGATTTCCGCGTTTTTTCCCAAAAATAATTAAATAGGGGGTCACAACTGTTTGAAAATGATACCTAGAAAAATGTTGGCTTTTGATTTTAGTCATCTTACATTTTCCTCTCCTGAAGGTATACAAAGGCAAACGAACTCGTTTCAACTAGTTTATCTTGTCACATAGAACGTAAAAAAAAAAAAAAAATTACTTTGAATTTTTGGCATCTTTAATTCAAATTATGTTTTTCGCAATCACGAGCGTGTGTGTTTGTGTAGGCGCATGTGTGTCTGTGCGTGGCTGCGTAAGTGTATGTATGCATGTATGTGAGTGAGTGTTGTGTACGTGCGTGTAGGTGTTCTTGTGTGTGTGTAGGCGTTCGTGTGTGTGTGTAGGCGTTCGTGTGTGTGTGTAGGCGTTCGTGTGTGTGTGTGCAGGCGTTCGTGTGTGTGTGTATGTAGGCATGTGTTTGTGTCTGTGTGCAGGCATGTGTGTGCAGGACATGGACGCCACCGCCCAGCAAAAGTGGATTCCGGGGGACAGTGCTCAGGACCAGCCGCGCCGCCGCCGGTGGACGGTGGTGCTGCAGGCCTGGTCCAAGCTGAAAAAGGAACCGGAACATCAAGGACCTGTCAAGTGAGAACAATAAGCAATCGTGATTGCTCAAAAAAAAAAAAAAACATGTCTATGAATTTTCCCATTTCCAGCTACTTTTAATGAGCAATTAAGCTGTTTCCTTTTTACATCACAAATACTGGAGTGAAAAGATACAAATAAGTTTTCATCTTGTTTCTGAAAAATTATAATTAGTATGCAAATTCCACTTTTAAGTGCATGTTGCATGAATTTTTCGCAAACGGAAATTTTTCGGCTGTGATTTTTCTTTTCAAATGACATTAGATGGCGTTGGGAGGTTTCAGCGGGTCGCGTGCGACCTGCAGACTACGGATTGAGCATTGTTGGCGTGGAAGTTTTCAAGATTCCTAACTGATTGGATGTACCGAAGTAATCTATAAATTAAAAAGTTTTCCGTTAAGGTATGACGGGTGAAAATTGCTTCTACACTTCTACATTTGAACGAAGCAATCGCCTATATATTCGTCGAATGTGGATAGATCGTGTGTTAGTGAATATTTTGATAGTTGAAATTTTAACCCTTATAACTCCAGTGGACTAACCCTTAACTACAGTGGATAGCGTTAATTGCTCTCGTTTCTTCATTCCCGTGAAATGACAGACTTATTAGTAAAACAGTTGAAAATTAAGATAGTGTTTTAATTCAAACTGGTAGTTTTTTTAACAACTTGCCCACTTTGGCTGATACTGAGTGGTTGGAGAGTGAGTGATCATTTTCTCGAAATCTCCGCGGCTCCGCAAAACATTTGTCAGTATTTGGCGCAGAATTCATTTCTGTGTCACAAACGCTGATGATTACAGATACAGATACGACATATCATAGGCCGAAGCGCATATAAGCTACCTTTACTCCTGTTCGGTCATAGGAAAATTTCACGCCCTCTCATTGGCTTATTTGAGTGTCAATCAAAGCTTCAAAGACGCCATTGTAATGTTGCTAGTCGTCTTTCGCACTGTGTTTCTTGTTTGTAATTTGCTAAATACGAATAAGCATTTGCAAATGATATCTTTAATTGAATGTTGCTGGAAAAAACAGCATTATTATTTCCAATCAATTTCATTCTTTGCAAAACAAATGATAGCTGCCTTCGAGCAACTATGCTTTGAAATAAAAAATAGGTGGCGCCATCTTTGGGCAAAAAATACATGTTTTACGACATTGTTTTGATTTAAATTGAAGTTATTTTAAAAATAATTCTCATGGTAAGTTATTTTGTAGATGGAAAAGAGCAAATTCTGCAGTTTTTTATATTCTTAGTGATATTTAATGCAATTTAAACAGCTCTTCTTGAAGAAATGATTACCATTTAACTTAATAATAAATACTTCTAGTGAATAATTTAATACTTAATAATCTATACATATAATAAAATAAGATGTTTGTGTGTGTGTGTGGCGCGCTTCACGGGAAAACTGTAAGGCCTAGAAAGATGAAATTTGGTATACTGGTGCAGTTTTTGCTGAAGATAGGCACCTCGGGCTTCGATTTTTGATATTTTAATTAGAAAAAAAGTTATTTAATGTTTTATGCGTTTTTTTTGCACTTTTTAGTACTTTTTACCTCACAGACCCCAAACTAATCGCACCACACAAATATTTTTTGTACTATAGTATAGGAAAGTTAATTTTAAATATGATGAATAGAAAAAATTTTGAAGATAGAGCAATTTTTCTATTTTTTATAAATTTTTGAAAAAACCTTTATTTCGCATTTTTTTCTGGGTTTAGTTCTTTTCGAAACCCATCCTTCAAAAAGTATTGAGCCCTCAATTCCAAAATTTTAGTTGGTAATAGTAAAAACATTCCGCCCCCTTCAGAAGAAAAAAGTTTTTAAAAATACCCAAAAGTTTTTTTTTTTTTACAATTTTTTAAATGCCGAACACGACGCAACCAGTAAGCATTGCCGGCTGAGTTCCGCACTTCCTCATCACGTGACCTAACTGAAATCGTTTGCTTTCTCTTCACTTTTTTTTTTAACGTTCAGAGATTTCATATCTTTATTTTTCCAACTTTTTTTTCTGGACTGTTTGCTATATTTATTTTTGGTCAAATATTTTTGCGCATTTTAATTCAATAAAAGCGGTGATTTTTTTATCTTTTGCAAGCGCTGCTTTTTGCACACTACAGGGAACATAGAGCCTTTTTTCTTTGCGTGTAATTTTAAGTAAATGAATAAAGCCCGCGGCTTTTTGCATGATTTTTGTAGGGATTGGTGGTTATGTTTGATAGATAGAAAGATAATATTAAGTGGGCAAATTTTTTTTTTTTTTTTTTACATAGAAAGGATTGTTAATTACTATCAGAAGTAGATATGCATGGATCGTATAGATAGATAGTTAGAGAGAACGAAAGGTGGACAAATATAGAGGTGGATACAGTAGATGGACAGTAAGAAATGGAGGAACTTCAACGGGGGATCAATCCCGCCACCCCACCCACCTCCCCCACACCACACACACAAACACACACCATGACTTTGAAAAAACAATGCTTTCACATAAAAGTGGAAATGCTTTTTGTTATTTTCCGACAAAATTTGCATGAAGAGTATGCCCTTTGTGCCTCGCTTCCCCCCTTAAAAATATGCCAAAGGACATAACGGGAGGTTGATCTAGAAAATACTTTATTCAACACAAAATTTATTTAAGCAGCGGGCCGATGGCGGCAACCTTGGCGTAAAAAGGCGAATGATAATTTTGATGTATAGAGAAAAAGATTGATTAATACCATCGACAATTTTTTTAAGCAACCGCCGAAAAAGTCAACATTGGCGTAAAAAGGTGAATGATAATATTGATATATAGAGAAAAACATTGATTAATACCGTCGCTAAATTGTGTAAGCAGCCGCCGAAGGCGGCAATCCTGGCGCAAAAGGCGAATTGCGTAAAAAGGCGGACCAGCTGGTCGCCGAAGGCGGCTAGTTTCTAATATAATTTTCTCTTGTGCCAATTTTTTTCTAGCTAATTTTTATTGAATATGAGTTATCATTCAAGAATAAGACCTTTAATTGAGTAGTGGGTGCGTTTTGGAAAAGTTCCTTTTTATTTTGGAAAAATTTCCTTCTTTACAAAAAAAAAAAAAAAAAACCTAATCCTTTATTTCAAAGATTATGTTTAAAAGAATCAGCTGTTCGCGCACTACTATTGGATAAAATCAGCTGAACAAAATATCATATCGTTATTGGTCAAAAGCTTTATTAAGCTCTCTAACAGGTTGTCCATTTTTTTATGTTAATCCATTTTTTTTGTCTATATTTTGTTTATCTTATCGTTCATTGGTTGGATTGCTTTATGTGTGTCTTCACTGGTTAAATTCATAATCCTGAATTAAATTATAAATAGTCGATGTGTACTCTCTATAAAATGCTAAAACAATTGAGATGTCTGTATTTAAAAAAAAAGGCTTCCACCTTCATTAAATTCAATTTTTTTTTAAACTTTAAAAATTGTTTTAATGAATGTATGATATTTAATGTATTTGAATGATTACATTCAAATTGTTTCAGAACTATTCATGAAACCACGAAGGTCCTACTAGCAGTACAGCAACAAAATAAGGAAAACTTTTTTGCTAATTTCGCTGAAAATATTTAACAGCTGCAGTTCTCTTCATAGGCCAGTCTAAAAAATTTCGCTGTATTTTTTATTACAGTACATTAAAAGTCACATATTGATTTCAAAATTGTCTCAAAAATGGTTGAGTTTTCAAGTTTTAGAATTTTGTGAATTTTTTTTTTCCCCAAATGTATTTAAGTTAAATAGTAAATGAAACTGCATGAAATTCTCTTGAATTGCCTCATCAACTGTGTGTGATAAATTTTTTTAATTAATAATAAATGAATTTAAGGTAACAAACGGTGCGATTTCTGAAAGTTTGACTTGAAATAACATATATATATAATTTTACATTATGAAACATTGCTTTTGAATGTTATTTTCAATTATTTCATTCAAGAGTTTAAATTACCTATTCCTTTTTACATAACTTTAAATATTATGAAAAATATTAAAAGATAAAGAATTTGCTGTTTAATTTTAAAAAACCTACATTGAGAATTAGTTGAAAAATGAGTTAAATTAAACTCCAATAGCTCCTTCTTCAAAAGCGCCATTTTTTGCTTAAAGACAATGATATTTATTCGTTTAATTATATATTTTACAGATTTTTTAAGAAAACGCAGAGCATTATTTTATTTTATGAGTTATGAAAGAAAAAAATTGGCACAAGAGAAAATATATATTAGAAATTATTAAAGTAGTAAAGATTTAGAAGTATTAAATTATTCACTAGAAGTATTTATTATTAAGTTAAATGGTAATCATTTCTTCAAGAAGAGCTGTTTGAATTGCATTAAATATCATTAAGAATATGAAAAACTGCAGAATTTGCTCTTTTCCATCTACAAAATAACTTACCATGAGAATTATTTTTAAAATAACTTCAATTTAAATCAAAACAATGTCGTAAAATATGTATTTTTTTGCCCAAAGATGGCGCCACCTATTTTTATTTCAAAGCATAGTTGCTCGAAGGCAGCTATCAATTGTTTTGCAAAGAATGAAATTGATTGGAAATAATAATGCTGTTTTTGCCAGCAACATTCAATTAAAGATATCATTTGCAAATGCTTATTCGTATTTAGCAGATTACAAACAAGAAACACAGTGCGAAAGACGACTAGCAACATTACAATGGCATCTCTGAAGCTTTGATTGACACTCGAATAAGCCAATGAGAGGACCTGAAATTTTCCTATGAGCGATCAGGAGTAAAGGTAGCTTATATGCAGCCCGGCTATACCACCATCGGTCTATCTTCACTTCCCGCGTAGAATGTCCCTTATCATTTTCCCACGGATAGCCGGTTCCTTCCCATTTCCGGCCTGACCAAATCAGTTTCATGTGTGGGACACCTGTCCCATCTGGAGTTCATTACAGCACGTGCTGCCTTGATCAGCCAAAGGGTTGACAGGTGCCATTCTTTAAGAAGTTAGAAGTTTTAAGTTCTACGTGAGGGCAATCGAGTCACAGAACGTCGTCGATGACATTATCACCAGTTGAAGGATTTGGTGTGTTCATGAGGTTACAACAAGGCATTCCGACCTGTTGCATTCATTTTGTGTCCCCTTAGTTATGTCATGCAGTGGTTTGACTAGGGAACCGCATGAATAGTGTAATAATACAAAAAAGAATCAAAAGTTTAAGATAAGTGCTAAAATGAAGGACTTGGCGAGAAATGGGAAGAGCTACTGGAATTCACCGTTCGCATCTGATAAGACATCCGTAAAGCATGTCTTCCGTTTTTTACTCAAACTTTACTAAACTTGGCTTCTTTTCCTTATATTTTCTTTGAAACTTCATATTTCATTAGCACGAGGGCAATAATGTTTTTATTCGTCTAGAAAGATGTTTTACTATGCTTTTATGATTCCTCTATTTCTAATGAAAGCAAGTATTGGATTCGAGAATATTTTCGAATTTCAAACATTGACGGATTTTTACATTTTGTGGCGTGCCGAGTTCATTTCGACCATTTTCGCAAAATGTCTGCCTATCTGTCCGTCCGTTGTCTGCATGTGGTTTTTTTTTTTTTCTATCGCCGCTCCAGAACACAAATTACTTCATGAAGTCGAATGAAATTTGGTGCCCATTGATTTTTAATTCGAATCCTCCAAACGCGAGAAATCGAACGTTTTCTCCGTCCTGCTATATCTCAAGAAGTAACAGGTGGAATCAAACAAAATTTTGCACAGATGTTCACCCAGATGAACAATCAAACGCCTTTTTTCGATTATTCTGACTGCTGAAAGACTGACATTGATCAATCAAACATTTATCGACAGGTAGACCTTGAAGGTTCTCGAGCCGATTCTATTTTGGAGCCAATGCCTCAAAATGAGGGAGTGCGATCAAACTTTTTTTTCTTCTTTCTTGTTGCGAGTGCTATAGCTCAAAAAGTAATGCTACGTTTCAGATGACATTTGAATAAATGAACCTACACGGAAACAAGTGCTGATTCAACTTTAGCAAATATCGCGCCAAGAAAGGTTGAATTTTGCCGCTTTTTTTTTTTTTTCAATAAAAATAGCTTAGTTAATGTAACAAAAGGAAAGATAAATCCTTTTAAAATGTCATAAGCGTTTATCTCGTGATATAATGGTTGGCAAATGAACAGAAAAATATCAATGATTTAAAATTTTTATTTGATGCCCTCTTTTATTTGTTAACAAATGAAACTTTTGTTATCAATTCAAGCAATCTTTAAAAATTATTTTCAATCAGGATATGTCAACAATTCTGAAATTACCACGGTCGCCAAATTTTTGCGTACGTACTTTTATCTTGGTCGCCTCCTGTTGATTTATGTAACCCTACGCAAATAAATAAATCCCTACTTTCACCTAAACCTTTTTCGATCAGGCATTGGTGCTAGAAGTTTAACAGCAATGAATTAAGACAGGTAGCACGTCGCCACGTCTGACAAAAATGCTAAGGCCTACCCTCTTTGGGCTGATGGTAAGAGCCTCAAAAAACTGCAAGAAAACTGAGCCTGCTTAACGTTGGCACAACTGTAAAATTTTAGGGGGGGGGACGCTAAAGGATCAAAATATCTTTGCAGTGACGGGGGGGGGGGACTATGCATGTTGCACTGATTCAGTGACTCATGTCGACCTATCAATAGTCTTTGAGACTTTCTCTTAAACAGTGCTCTAAATTTTAAGCTTCATTGTGCAAGAACTTTGACAGTTACCAAGAAGAAAAATGAAAATTAAATTACAGATTGTTCAAATGATGCACTTGACATAATAATAATAAATTACTTTTTAGCTCAAAAAATGATCGACAGATGGTGCTGGCGCTGTACGCAGCAAAACATACAATGCGTAAAAAGTATTAAATAACACAGACCTACATGTTTTTTGGTGTTTTGAATTTGATAAGTGTCTTTTCCTAATGCGAGTACGCTGATTCTGAATATGAATTTGGTTTGAGTCCATCACGTCCAGAGTTTTCACAAAATTAAGAAAACCTTATGAGATATCTTGTACTAAAGCAAAAAAGTTCCTTTAGATATTTCCTGAATTACATTGAAATTATTTCTTTAAAATGTACTACTGTCAAGAAAACCAAATGTCGGCCACCAACAAAGCAAAATATCCATCACCAAGAAAGACGAAAGAAAATTAACACGAGACTAAGGACAGTTTACATGACAGAACAAGTTGGGTTCTTCACCCCTCTGTATATCAGCCCATGAAGGCTCACAGAGTTGATTTTTGGTATACTCTATCTCTAATGAACCCCTAATGCAGCCTTGATACACAAATTAAAAATATTTTAGTGTAATGTTATGTTTATTTCATTTCAGTGGCAACGCTTTTCATTTTCGCATCTGTCAAAGCATTGCCCCACTCAGGGCCGTGGTAGCCCGATCGGTAGAGTGTCGGATTCGGAGCCGGAGGGCCTCGGGTTCAAACCTCGATGGTCGAAGACCCACCGTCGTCATTAAATGGGACTGGGCGACGTTAAATATGCTCGTGGTCTCAATGTCCTCCAAGTGAAACGATACCTCTGGGGGTGCTAATTTCAGGTAGCTATTAGCTCCTGGATTAGTTCAAAATTCTCATTAACTGTTGGATCCGGTGGTGGTGCTGCCATCTATCGGTAGAAAAAATAATGGAGGCAAGGCACTTAGTATGCAGATCCCTCGACATAATACAGTTGTAGTCAGTTATGACTCGGAATCGGAATCGGATTGCCCCACTCAATACTAAGCGCCAGCGCATTGAGTGGGGCCATGGTCAAAGTTAACTGACGGCATCAGTAGTTGTTTACGAAATAGTTAGCGTCAGTTGTTAGTAGCATCGAGTTGTGTTTTGTTTTCTGAGTGTTTAGCGCGTTATAATGTCATCAAGAAAGTGTGAAAACAGTCCTGATACATTTTGTTATGTGTGTGGTGATTTAACGACAGCAAAGATAGACGAAACGTAACAGTATTTATCGAGAAAGCATATCACGCTTCGGTGTAAAGCTTGGTGATCAGGACAAAAGTTGGGCTCAACACAAAGTGTGCTTAGCTACTGAGAAAACTGACAAAAGGTACATGAAGTTTTTTACTTTTTGGTATTTTTATGGTATACTAGTATAGAGAACCAAAAAACCATGGAGACGGCAGTTACTTTTGCTCGTGCCATGTCAAGGGTTTCAATTCAAGAAATACAATTCGTTATTCTCTTTTCCTATTTGCTACACGACCTGTGCCTCATATAGACCAAGAATTCCCATTCTTCCACCTTTTCCAACCATCCAACAGCAATCATCAGATGAAAGTTCAAACTACAAAACCAATAAAGAGAAAAAAGCGGAAAAAAAAAGAAACAATTTATTAAAAGAAAAACCCAACAATTGTCTAACGATGATAAAGCTGCATTGTTTTTTCTATGAACGACCCAATTTTGTAAGAATTTTCTATTAAATATAGTTTCAATAAATATTCTCTCAGTATTTTTGGTAGTTTCTATGAAAAATTTCAAACACTTTTCTTGAAAACAATATGCTTCCTTATTTCCAAACACTTGCAACACGCTCCCTTTTTCATTAGAATATTTTTCCGTTCTTCCAGCGACAAATTACGAGCGGAATCGGAATCACATTCAGAACTAAAATGGGTAAATGAATCGCCAAATACGCATTTAAATTTTCCATGTTTTTTTTTTTAATCTCATCGGTAGAGATCAGTTCAGACGCAGTAGCGATTTGTTTCCTACAGTTGCGGCTCGTGGGAGGGGCCCCCTCACTTTTTTCAGAAGACAATAATTTGTGACTTTTTATTTATTTTCCCTTTTTTTATGTATACGTGCTTGAAATTAAAAAAAAATCTTTTACCGTATTATCCTGCATATAATCCACAGATTATCTGTTAAAAAGTGTAAAATTTATGAGGTGTGGATTATACGTTGTCGCGGATTATCTGTGCGTGTGTGTGTCCCCCCCCCCCTCCTCAACACCAACGCATTGAACCTCAACATTTACAGCAGGATTTACAGAGACCGTTATCCTACCTGTTTGCTGTTTATTTTACATAGCTTGAATGTTCTTATGTGATTCAGGCTATGTAAAATAAACAACATACAGTAAAGGAAGAAGCCTTCATTTGCACAAGGGTTAGACCGTTTGCTCCTTTCTTGACTCTTTGTCTTCACGTAATTAGCGTTCTATAACGACAATGTAGAGAAGCAATCATTAATTTTAGATTTTTTTTACATTAGTTTTGAATATACCTTAAAAGTTATTACTTCTTCACGTTTTTAATTTAGTTACTAAAATGAATTTAATTTCATTAATTTACCAAAAAAGAATAAATAAATAAAAATAAGAAAGTATATATATATATATATATATATATATATATAATATATATATATATATATATATATATATATATATATATATATATATATATATATATATATATATATATATATATATATATATATATATATATATATATATATATATATATATATATATATATATATACGGTGGGGGGGCGAGTGTACCCATGATCTGATCCCCTCACTTTTTCAGGGCACGAGCCGCCACTGGTTTCCTATTTTTTCTGCCGTATCGTCGTACGGCATGATTTGCACACTCTACTTTCAAGATTCTACCTCCATATGAAACCTTTTCTTGCACACGGCTCATTGTGTTTGAATCTCCATCACCAACAAGCCGAGTGCATCTAAGGTTATGAGCACTTTCTAAATGCTTCAATCCCTCCACAATTATGTCGCTTTCCATGGCTGTTGAAGCAGAACTCCAATTCTTCCAGCAAATGTGTTCTTTGGCGTCAATTTTCCCTTGTTTTATGGATTTGCAAATAATGCAAGTTTTGTTCCGAACCCCAATAAAAATAATTTTCTGAGTAATCATGCCTATGATGACTCCAACGCCACTTGCATCATTAAATCCGTGTCCATAACTCCTTTTGCACCAACCACCGTCCATGATCGCAGTGATGCAGCAAAAGTTGCCCACATCTGTATCCTTCCGGAGTACAGCCAGTCGTTTTTCTTCCTCTATAGCATCTGTTATACTCTTTTGAGCACAGCCTTCTAGAATATTGCCAAGAAATTTTTCATTTGCTCTATATCTCTCATACGCCATGTACTTAATATTTAAAAGGCTATACTTTTCTTCCTCTTGTGCATAGCCGGAGCCGGTGCATAGTGCACCTAAGACTGCACATTGGTTGACAGATTCTTCTTCTGGATCAGAAGTTATAATGAAGGTTTCATTGCAAAATTTGCTACTACAAATGTAATAAAACTTTACTATTAGACCAGCAGAGGACATTTTTTGAAAAATCAACGAGCCACCGAATTTACAGCTTATTGAGTGTCTTTCGACTTCCCTGGCTTGCTTTATTACGTGTGACATTTCACATATAAACCTAGATGAAGGGCAATGACTCTTCCTTGAGATAATCAATAGTTTCTACCACAAAACTTGCATCATCTTCGGTCAAGTCCACGTCAGGATCTAAGTTGTCTTCTATATTTGATTCTATGCATTCCGGGAATAGAGATGTGTTTATAAGATGCGTCTCATTTTCAACATAAGTCTCTTGCAGATCGGTTGATGATTGCAACCTAAAAATAAATTTTAAGTTAGGTTAGTTAAGTTGTACTTTTCAAAGAAAATGTTTGAAAAAAAAAAAAAAAAAAAAAAAGAACCGACTTCAAAATTGATCTAAAAAGTTAAAAATAAATTTATTCTTTAAACACCATCGTTAATACTTTTAAGCATAATTTTTGAAGTTGCGCAAAAACAAAAAGTAAAATCCAGTGTAACCATGCTTCGTTCGTATTTTTTTCAGAAACTCATCCAAAGTTAGGAACCAAACATTTATATCGTTACTCAAATAATCTGTCATCAATGCATAATGTATATGGTAGTGAAGAAACTGGGCCTGGATAAATTTATAGTTGTAGTTGAGTTATATGGCTGTAACTGTTTTATTTATCGTTTTCACGCCAACTTAAAAAATTATGTTTAAAAGTATTATCGATGCTGTTTAAAGAATAAAATTATTTTTCCTTTCTTTGAGCAATTTTGAAGTCAGTTTTTTTTTCTTTTTCAAAATTCTTTTATTTTATTCTTTTTAGTGTAAATGTATTTCAGAAATAGTAAGAAGTTACCATCACGAAACTTCACCTTATTTTTTTCATAAAAATGCTCCATACTAAAAAAAAATATTAACACGCCTTACACTTGAAGCGATTGGCACTAAAAATTTCTCTTTATCCTCTCTTTAATTCATTTCTGTGTTGATTTAATTATAACCATTTAAATATAGAGTTTTCCCTAACTAATTTACATTTCACAGCATGCAAGTTGCAAATCGGTCAGGAATAAGGGCACCTAATTGGGGTTAAACGTTGCAAATTATTTTCATGAGTAATGAAACAAAGTAGTAGTTCAAATATTTACTTTGAAAAATAAATAATGAAATGAAAAGATACTGTCATCGTTTACATTTTGTGCACAAAGTGTTTGAACACAATGTGTACGGATACTGTTGTCGACGGGTTAGGGTGTTGGGGGGGGGGGGGGTTATGACACCCATGACCCTCCCGTTGTATTCTCCACTCACACAACACATACCCCTCTATAAATCCGCTCATATGATGATTAACAATTTTCGTTTAAAAAAAATCGTTAAAGAATCTCTCAACTATCGAAAATTCGACACCAAACATTCAACTATTACTCCATTCGAATAAAGCAAGCGAAAAGCAATCATTCGATTTTAAAATCATTCCAAATCTATCCATCCCAAGAGCGAAGGCGCGACCAAGTATGAAGCAGCCCGTCACTCCAAATTTTTCTGGGAGAAGGGTTCAATGCAAATTTTTTTCGGAAGACAACAAAAAACCATGCCTATTCATAATTAAATCATTAATTTTTCAAAAACAGCCCTCTGAACCCAGTAAATGACGGATCCGCCCCTGCAACTGTAACACTTCAGAAGCAGGGGTGCCCCCACCCCGCAAAGAGGTCAAGCGCACCCACTCTCAATATCGCAGAGACCCCCCCCCCCCCAAAAAAAAGCGAAAAAATACCCCCCCCCTCCCTCAAGAAGGATGCTCCATAAAAAAGTCTAGCGTCCATGAAGAATTTCAATGTCGCAGTCTGCGCTATGACCCACCTCCCCTGTGGACACCTTCAGCGCAGTTCGTCACTCCAAATTTTTTCTGGGAGAAGGGTTAAAGAGTCTCAATGCAAATCTTTTCGGAAGAAAACAAAAACCATGCCCATTCATAAGTAAAATCATTAACTTATCAAAGCCAGCCCTCTGACCCAGTAAATGACGGATCCGCCCCCTGCAACTGAAACACTTCAGAAGCAGGGGTGCCTACCCGCAAAGAGGTCAAGGGCACCCCTCTTTCTCAATATCACATGAGACCCCCCCCCCCTCCGAAAAAGAAAAAAATACCCCTCAAAAACAAACCCCTAAAAAATGTCAATGGACGCAGTATGCGCGATCGACCCCCACCCCCCCACCCCTTCCTAGGTGGGCACCCGTGTCAGAAGTCAACTATATTGAGAGGTTCTTTCGATTATCAAATCGATCGAAAAATACACTGCTGGAGTGATTGACATCTCGATAACTCATTATCTCGAGAACTCAACATCTCGAGAAGTCAAAGCGAGAATTCGAGCAGTTGATCGCTCGAGCACTCGAAAAGAGACAATCGAGAACTCGAGATACGATAATTGAGAATTCGTGGTAATCGAGTTCTCGAATGATCTTGAACAATCGAATAATTCGATTATGAGAACTCGATTATGCCATTCACTAGATTAAATCCCCACCCCGTGAGCATCCCTGGGCTCTAAAACAGCACATGCACCACGAGAAAACATTTATTCAATTGAAAATAAATAATTATGTGTGTAGCAAGAGGCCTAAAATTTATAATTTTCTCCAAAAAATTGTTTTTTCTATCCCTTTTTTTAATGTGAGGTATATTTAAATATAAACAGTAAAGCCTTCTCCTTCTGCAGCATCGCCGTCGACCGGCCCCCTCCTGATACTGCCCCTCTAGCGAGCAAAGTCTCCAGGTTACGTCCATATCCAACATACACACACATACACTCATGCCAGCACACAGACACAATCACACACACACAACAAACACACTCGTGATTGCGAAAAACAAAATTTCAATTCCAGAGATGTAAAAAATCAAATTAATTATTATTTATAGAGCAATCACGATTGCTTGTTGTTCTCACTTGACTGTTTTGATATGCTATCATTTTATTTTCCCCCCGCCTCCCATTGCAGCACCACCGTCGCGTCGGCCGGCCGCATCACGATACTGCTCCTCTAGCGAGAACCGTCTCCAGGTTGCGTTACTTGCCTACACACACACGCATACATACACACACACATACCGTATGTGTGTAGGTGTGTGTGCGTATGATACGCACACACCTACACACATACGCACACACATACATACACGCAGACTAGCAAACACATACACACAACTTCCCATACATAAACATAGCCCCCCCCCCCACACAAACACATATACACAACTTCCCACATATAAACACCCCCCCCCCCACACAAATACACAGCTACCCACACACACACAAACACACATGCCTACACACATACACATACTCACCACACACAAACATACTCCCCCCAACACAGAAACACGCACGCCGACATACGCACACACTCGTGACTTCATTCTGATAGCGCGCCGGCCGCAGGGCGGCGTCATTAGGAGTAGAGGGGATACCTCTTTTACCTGGTCTCAGATAGGAAATTCATAGATAGATTTCATAATATTAAAAACATAATTTGAATTCAAGTTGTCAAGGTTCAATTTTTTTTTTTTTTTTTTTTGAGCAATCACGATTGCTAATTGTTTTCGTTTGACCGTCCTTGATGTTGTGGTTCCTTTTTCAGCTTGGACCAGGGACCTCTGCAGCCCCGCCGCACCTCCCGTTGGCCTCTGCGAGCGTGCCTCCTCTGGTCCTGACCACTGTCCCCCAGAGTCCGGTGGCGTGCATATCCAACACACACGCGCGCGCATTTCTTTACACACATACACACTGATACACACACACACACACACCCGCCTTTACACCCGTACACTCACGCCTTTGTGCATACGCGCAGGTGTACGCACACACGCAAGTCTAGCCTACACGCACACACGCCAGCACACACACACACACACACACACATATATATATATATACACACGTAACCGCTCAGGAGGAGGGGCAGGCTTGAGGGGACCGAAGCCGTTTCTGGAAACAATAACACCAGAGTAGGGTCCTGCCGAAACGCGTGATTGCGAAAAGCATAATTTGAATTCAAAATTTCAGAATACAAATAAGTTTTTTTATCTATTTATTATTTATTTATTTATTTTTTGAGCAATCACATTGCTTATTGTTCTCACTTGACGGTTTTGATGTAGTATGATTTTATTTTTTCCCCCACCTCCCTCTGCAGCATCACCGTCGACCAGCCTCACAATGCTGCTCCTCTAGCGAAAGCCGTCTCAAGGTTGCGTCCATATGCTGCACACACACGCATACATACTTAACTACACATACCCACACACTGGTGCCTGTACACAGACACAGACACACACGCCTACATACACACACACTCGTGATTGCGAAAAACATAATTTGAATTCCAGATGTCAAAATTCAATTTTTTTTTTCTTAACTTTTTCAGACATGTGATCCCAACAGGATAAAAAATACTGAAATTGCACGGCTGTGTGAACCAACCACAACACTTTGTATATTGTACTACACTTGAAAGCTCTCCTATATATTTTTAAGTCCATATAGCAGACTATTTTGATTGAATGCAATAGGTCGAAAATGTTCCTCTTCATTGCAGTTAAAAGAATTTTTTCACTACGTAAATAATAAAACAATATAATAAAATGAGAAGAAATATTTTTGTAATTGAAAAAAAAAAATCATGATAACAGTAATCAATTTAGTTAAAAAATATTAATTAAGATTATCAATAATAAAAAAATTGACTGATTTCAAAACAGAACAGAACATAAAGATGAAACTACCTATTAGAAGGGGTGCCCATCCCCTCCCCCTCCCCCCCGTTCAATGGCGCAAATTTCCCCCAATATTTTTTCTCAACCCACTTTCCTTTTTTCGGAAATTTTTTGTAGCTTTCTTTTTTTTAATCTTTTTTTTAAGTTTTATTTATTTATTTTTAATTATTTTCATTACTCTTATTTTATTAGTAAATTTCTGTGCTACGCCAATGACACCCTCACACACACACACAAACTAAATAAACAAATGAAATAAAAGAGAAATAGAATAAAATAAATAATTTAAATTAAAAATAAATCAATTCAAATTTTAATAAATAAATGAAAATCATTTAAAAAATCCTACCTAAATTTTCTGATGGCGCAGCTTGAGCCCCCCCTCCCTCTCCCCTTCTCGGTGGGCACTCCTGCCTTTTAGTTTTAAATTATGTTAGAAAGCAGAAATAAGAGAAAGCAGGGGTGCCCATCTGGGGGGGGGGGTCATGGCGCAGACAGCACTATTGAAATTTTTAGGGGTATTTTTCTCATTTTAGGGGGTGGGCTCTTACTTTTTTGGGGGAGTCTTCTCGATTTTTAGGGGGTGCGCCCTAGGTGTCAGGGGGCGGCACCCCTGCATTTATTAAAATATTAAACATGTAAATGATTAGTAACAAAGACCTTTGCATTGTGTTTATCATCAAAACAATTCATATATTGACTTACCTGGTGCATTTAAAATTTTCTTCGGGGTCTTCTAAATGTCTTTTCTTTATCCAACGAGTTTTCTGCGCCAAGGATCGTTCGTTTCTTGGATGTTTTTTTGGTCTATTTCTGTTCGTCCCTCGATTTTTCGCCATCATAAATTGTCACAAACTAAGTGCATAATAACAGGTTTGTCAATTCGGCAACGCTGACTCGAAAGCATATTTTTCCCGCGAGAATCTACTATCTCCCGCGTAACTGCTGTCTATTTGCCCGGCAAGGCATCACCTCAACCGGAATTAGTTGGTTTCGGATAAAAAACTTCCAAAATGCATTATTTTACACAGAAAAGAAATGAAATTCATCTCAGAAAGTGTATGGCCTGTATAAAATTATCTATTGGCGTAAAAACAAGAAAAATAGCCGTGTTATTAAATAAAAAAAGACTTTGGTTCACGTATCCTAACTTATTCGAACTTTTGGCGCCATCTATTTTCATTTTAAGGAAGTGTAAGATTGGTGGATGGAATCGAGTAAGTTTTAGAAAACATGAGCATTAAAAAAAAAATTTGTAATATTTAATAAATATTTCAATTGCAATTTGTCTGTATCGTTTCTGTAATTCAAGGGAAAAAATCTCGAATTTCTGTGTTTTGCTGATTTTTCTTGAATGTGTTCACGAGAAATATTTCATTTTTGACGAAAAGTACTTTTTAGTATCCTTTTGTGAAAAATTTAGGTATCTCAGCTCCTCTTTACTTCATGCACGTTCTTCTTTACACATTCATCTACTACAGTATAAAGTTTCATAGCAATCCGGCGATTAGATTTTTATTGTCGCTGTTCCCAAGAGTCAAGTTTAGCATGGTGTTCTACTGGAACAGCCTTAACTGACAAAATACGCATTGCTCTTTCTCGTGACATCAAAGATTTTGACAGAAAATCTAGTAAGTTTGTTAGATTTGAATGTACTTTACTTTCGAATTTGCTATATTCTAAAACTAAAACCGCAGGAAGGATTTTTAATAGCAGGGTGCATAATACACTAGTATAATTTACCGATGACAAACCCAATGCTTCTAAACAACGTATTTGTGTTGTACAGTTGTCATAAAATCTCCGAAATGCACGAACATCATTTGAGTCTCTAAGACGTTGCATACTGATGATATTATTCATATGAACACTAATTAATAAGTCAGTTTCAGCCTATCTGTTCTTCAACGCTTTTATCGCGTAATCATAATTTTCAGCTGTAATTGGAAATTCTTAAATTGTATTAATGGCAATTCCACCTAAATACGCCTTCAGGTAGTTGAATTTGTCAACATTATTCAAAAGTTCATTCTTATCTATCGCAGATTTAAAACTGTTCCAGAATGTTAACCATTGGCTCACATCGCCGTAAAATTTCGCGATAGTCAATTTCGGTAGTTTAACGCGTACAATATTATTGCCGGATGTTTCAAAGCTTCCGTTTTGATTATTGCTGATGCGACTCACTTCTAACGAATTCTGACTCATTTCATTACAGTAAAACCTGTAAAGTTGACAACCTTTGTAAGTTGACCACCTGTCTATGTTGACCGCTTTTGTCAGGAACGGAATTAGTCTTTCATTGTTTAACATTACATTTAAACAATAATTTAAAATGTTATTCAAACATTTTTAGAGGTTATTTTCTCAGAATGACGTATAATGTGTCATATAAATATAAAATTTCAGTAAATTGATCAAAAAAAAATCGTTGTTTATAAAAAGTTATTTGATATTAATAGTTCCTAAAAATTCATAGCTAATCAAAAATAACAAATTTTTCGCTTATTTTTTTTTCTCATATACATTTAATACATTTGTAACCATGATGATCTACTTTTCAACAAAATAACTCCTTTTTGAAGTTTGGTGCACTTATTAGACACTAGTTTTGGAAATTCCATTTGTGTCAACTAATTTTCTCTGGATTTCTCCCTTTTCAATTAATTTTGATATTTCATACTTTTTATCAATCTTAAGTTCAACTAACTTTGTTTTTGAAGCCATTTTATGTAAAACTAGAACACAAAGAGCAACAAGCTAGACTCTCATAGTTCTAAAAGGCAGTTGAAAATGAAAATGTCCTATTTCTTAATCCCTTGCACCAGAAATACTGCAATGCAAGTAACATTCACTCGGGCACAATTCCAGTGTTACCACAAAATGTTGCAACTGAAAAAAAAAATACTTTGTACTTTTCTGCTGACACATGTTTTCATTGAACAGAGAGTACAAAAGGTAATCTCAAATAGAACAACAAAATAAAAACAAGTTTGGAAAATAAAAGGGATCTTAGTAGTTTTCCAACGTGGTTAAACTTAAAAGGAGATTTAGTTACACTGCTGTTTTATTTAGTTAGTAAAATGCTGGTCTGGCATCAAAAATATTCTTGGAAAGCTATAAAAAAATAATAAAAAAATAAAAGAATTTGCTAAATTAAGTTTTAAAAATAAACCAAGTGGTCAACTTACAAAGGGGTTTTTACAATACTCCAAAACAAATTTGGTGTACATTAGTGGTCAAGATAGACAGGTGGTTAAGATAGAAAGGTGGTCAAGTTACAGAGGTTTTCCTTCATTATACAAGATAGGACTAATTCCGTTGCTGACAAAAGCGGTCAACATAGACAGGTGGTCAACTTACAAAGGTGTTCAACTTTACAGGTTTTACTGTATACTGATAACAACTGCCACGAGGTGCGCGAGTTCGGCTGATTTATAGAAACTTAACTACTCAGTTCAGTTCACTCAATTATTGTTCATTTGAATTTAAACGCTTTTGTACTAGAAATAAAGAACGTTTGCAAATTTTTAAGAGAACAAGGGAATTTTGTTTAATACTCATCCTGTCTGTTACTGGGTGTCATCAGATTTTCAATCCTGGATGAATTCAATGACTCATTATTACTGACTATTTTCAACCTAAACGCCCGGATTCGTAACTTAATGTGTTAGAATGATCTAAATTGGTATGTACAATAATGTTCTTTTCATAAAATATCGCTTTTTTACCTTTTTATAAGCGTCATCGTAGTAGCCTTTATTATTATTTTTGTTTCCTTATCTGATTTTTGCTTTCTATACATTTCCCATACTTTACATTTTCCCATATTTTATGGGGTTTTTAAATTTGAACTGACGTTTGCCCATATTTTATATATTTTATGTTTGATTCAGGCCACTGAGAAACGTGAAATCGGGGTTTCTCTATAGCTCAAATTCATTTCTGTTTTTAGCGAAAAATATTCATTAAATCAGTTGTATGCCATACACAAGGTTTTTTTTTATTGCAATTGATACCCTTGAACAATATTTTCTGGCAATGTTGATAAACTGAGAACAGCTTTATACTAGAATGATTTCGAAAAGGAAATCAGAAATTTCAAACGTTTGATGATTTTCTAATTTCATTGTTTTATGAACAGAATGGTTATTTAACTTTTTATATAGAATTCTGTATGAGTTTTAAAAATTTCTTTCTCATATGTATCTTCTTTAAAGTCATACGAGTAGGGTAATAATGAGAGTTCTGCCCCAAGAGGCGGCTCTGCGGCTATGAGCCGCCTCCCAATCCCTCCGCCTCCCTGATGCCGCCTCCACCACCTCCCAATCCCTGCGCCTCCCCCAGCCGTTCCTTCCCTCCCCCAGCCGTTCCCTCCCTCGCCGCGTGAGTTGAGTTGTCCGTGAAAGATTACGAGGTTTCTGGTTGTCCTGACAACCAGAGTTTTGGGATGGCAACACTTCGTAGAAGTTTTCGGATGGCAACACTTGTTTTTCGTAACCTTTTACGAGTTTTGGGATGGCAACACTCAACGTTTCGGATGTGAATATTTTTACGCGAACTTTGAAGATTTTATTTTTGCAATGCTCCTGGCGCCATCTATTGAGAGGTTGATTTTTTATTTCCGAACTTTGAATAATTTCGACGAATGGTTGTCAAGACAACCAAAGTTTCGCGAATTTAATTATTTTTATTTTTTACAGAGTGTCGCGGTTGGGAATCGAACACGCGTCCACCAAAAAGCATTGACGCTTTAATTGACGCGCGCATGCCAATTAAGCCACCAATGCTTTCGAGCTAGAGGAAGTTAAAATGAAACTCAATATAATTTTCACATGAGGTAAATGCACATGGCGCCATCTATCGTGACTTTGAGTTTTTTTTTTTTCTGGACTTTGAATAATTTCGACGAATGGTTGTCAAGACAACCAAAGTTTCGCGAATTTAATTATTTTTTGAATATTTTTCGCGAATTTGATTATTTCAATGCATTATGAACTTGGATTATTTTTCATGAATTTGATTATTCATTTTAGATTTCAAATTTTTTTTACATTCAGGTCTTAGACTAATTCGACGTCTTTCGTTCTTTTGATTATTTTCGAGCGTTTTCAAACTTTAAACATTTTTTCACAAAACTTTTTTTTTTCATAGTACCAATCAGCTTTAATATTCAATATGATTTATACATTTTCATGAGTTATGTTTTAATCGCGTTATTAATCGTTTACACTGTCATTTTATTATTTTCATGCATTTATTATACTTGTAAAAATAAATCCCAACTCTGTTATATTTATCATTCTTTCGGTGATTCTTTTTTTTTTTTTTTCGGACTTTGAATAATTTCGACGAATGGTTGTCAAGACAACCAAAGTTTCGCGAATTTAATTATTTTTATTTTTACAGAGTGAAATAGGATCTTTAAGATTGAAAATAAACTTTTGTTTTAAGTTGATGGTCCCACCAACCAGCCCGGTGTATCAAATACACCCCATCAACTTTTTTTTTTTTTTCATCAGCCGATGCATACCAATGCAGCTAATTTGGAATAAGTACCAAAATAAAATTTTTCTTAAATAAAATTTCCTGAAATTAAAATTAGAAAATCTAATGATAAAATAAAACACATGAAATAAAACATGACTTCTAAATGTACTCACAAACAGACGACTTCTTCTTCACTACACCCTCTTTGAGAGTTGCTAACTTCTTCGAATTATTCATCTTTATGCTGCTTCCTTCTGAAAAGAAAGTTCTAACAACATACAATTGTAGTGCATATGAACCTATGTGAGAATATCAAACACTCACATTCAATTCATCACACACACATTGATTTTTATGTACAATACTATGTAAGGTTATCAAACACTCACATTTTAATTACATTTACACTTTATGCAATAATATTAAATACATTTAATGCAATAAAAAAATTGGGACTTTTAGCGGATCATAATTAAGAGTTTCAAGTAACTAACTCTAATTAATCATGTCCTGACACCTGGAGATTTCATTCAGGGCGTCGTAGACCGAGGGGTTTTTTGATACCCAGGTACCAGTCCCCTTCCTCGGCTCAGCCAGGAAATCATAAATCACACACATTCATGCATTCACTCACACATACATTTATGCATTCACTCACACATTCACTCATTCAAGCATACATAGAAACACATTTAAATACAAAAATATATACACTATATACACTATATACAAAAATATATACAATCAAAGTGGCCAAAAAATAAAATCTGCATCTGAAAAGCAAAGGAATTAAAACAGAGAAAAATCTGCTACCAATGCTGAAAGGTAACTAAAATTATTTTACAAGCATACACTTAGGTACCTTTAAAAAAAAATAAATAAAATCAAAATCAAAATAAAAATAAAAATAAAAATAAAAAAAAAATGAAAAATCAAATTAAAAAAATGAAAAAAAAAATAATCAATGAAAATAAAAAATATAAATAAAAAATGGTAATTGGCCAGTATTCTGTTAAGAAAAAAAATGAGCTCGTCAGAGGTTCATTCTCTCTTATCATTTCTTCAAATATTATTTTTTTCAATTCTCAAAAAAATTCAGTTTTCGTTTCTTCAAAAGCTGTTTCACATTATATGATGATGATGATGATGAATTATATATACAGATGATTATTTACAAATGGTGACTATCAGGTGTTTGGGATTCGATAGTGTCCATAGGCATATGAATGGATGCCATCTTCCAAAAGGTATCTCTTGTCGTCGAATGGGGAGAGAGCAATTTTGCTAAGTTTCTGCGTATACAGCTGATGGCAATCGCTTCCAATTTTCATCATTTTTTCCCTAGTCAAACGTCCTTCCTTCAGACACCTCAGATAGTCGGCGTGCTTCATTTTCTGTGCGACGACTTGACGTGCAACTCCTTTAGCTGTTTTCTTCTCATTTCCTCCTTCAGATTTTATGGAGTACATTTTTGCACGCAAGCCGACGAACTCTTCAATGATACAACCATTCATCTCATCCTTGAAGCACCCGATCTTCTTCTTATTTTTCGTCGAATAGAGGGGATGTGTGGGAGGATAATCCGAGGTGTCGTATAGGTGTTGGTTCATCTTCATATCTTGATAAAAATCTTCTGTATAAATATTATACATAAGGGAATCTGTATCACTGAATAATAGCTCAGCCTTCTCCCCGTATACCTGCACGATATGATTATAATGAAAGTCTGTCATCAAAACCTTGCTCAGCTCCAGGATTGTATAGCCCACGTACAGAGGGCGGTTCAGAAGAATTGATGTTTTTACCCTCTCAACTCCAACCAACTCTTCTGTGAAAATTTTAAATGACTTGAAGCTGGGTGCCGCAACAAGTTTCTTGGCCCAACGATCTTCATGCACCAGTTGTACGTCAGCACGATTCCTCATATTTTCCATGGTTTTACCATACACTGAGTTATTTAATAATTTGAAAAAATCTTTCTCGAATGAATTCTTTGCATTTTTCCTTTTCTCTGTATTAAACTCAATGTATGGCTTTAACCAAGCTTTCTGACGAAAACTTAGGACTTTGTGCACTTTTCCCAACTTCAGTCCTAGGGAAATGTACAATTGCAGGTTTCTGTAGTGCACTATATAATTTTTCTTGTCCTTGAGGTTGGGAACTAGTTTTTCACATCCTTTAAATTTTCGATCGCCATGGAGTCGGTTGAGAATTTCTTGGGCAGCGGGGGACAGCATATCTTCCTGGATTTGTAGTTTCTCCGCTGCGAGAGGGTAAAAATTGTGCATATCGTGTAGACTTTCATCATAAATCAAATCCACCTCCAGAATATAGCCCCTGTCACTGTCACTGCTGATTGTTGCCAGCCATTCTTCGCTCACATGACTCACATCTTCCCATCGAAAATCGCCATAGGGCAGCGATTGGCTCATCGCCCAGCCATACAAGTTGTTTGCATCCAAGTAAACTATATAGCTGGACGGCTTCGTGGGGTCGAAATTTTCCATATATTTATTATTCGCGGAGGCATGTCTTTTGGTGATAATGGATATCCCTCCGCGAATCCCACGTTCGATGAAAAGATGCATATCGATGTCTGTAAATAATTCCAACGGCTGTTGGGTCATTTTCAGGCAGGCTTGCCATGACAAGGCCGGGACAGTGAACAGGTTCAGGCAGTCGATTGAATAATATCTTTGGCATAATTCCCTGAAGTTTTGGAATATATCTCCGAGTTGGAGGACGTCACTTTTCACGTATAAATCGTGATACTCTCCGAGCGACTTCAGTTGAAATTCCTTCCAAACTGTTTGAGCATGTTGATAGTCCTCGGAAGAAATACCACAATTAGACAGCGTGCTGAAAAATGCCGTTATCGGAGGAAGTGATGTTTCTTCAAACTTCAGGAAAGAATCCATATATTCATAGGGGTAGACCCCTTTTCTAAGTAGGAGGTGGATCTTATCGTGCGGTATACTATTCTGTAAGAGCTTGAAATCGGCAGGCGGCATATTGCTCACTAATTTCTCCAGCGACGTCGGTAGAAACTGATAGCTGTCAAGAAAGACGAGCTTTACCTTTTCCCCTCGTTTCTCCCCTCTAGGCGCAATCGAGAAGGAGATGTATTTTTCCATGTTTGTCGGAATCACCTCGTATTCATAATCCTTAAATGCGCCTAAGGTTTTCACAATATGATGAGCATCATAATTTTTAAGGTTATGAAACAATACGGGGATCATTTTCCTCAAACGGAACTTCAAATTGCACTGATTGTGCGCAGCACCACGATATCTTCCAGAGAGGTGATCGTGGTCTCTCACTCTGTCGGCTCCAAGTTTTCCACGACAAATATGGCATTGTGATGCTGCTTTAAAATCTTGCTCTTCCTGAGGGGAAAGGGACATCGGCTTCACGTCCATCATCTGCTCTGCAATTTCGGCCCGCTCATCCAACAAATTTTCCACGAAATGAACCGCAGCGTCGGGACCCCGGTAAACTGTGACAGGCTTGATGGCTTTCCCGTCGGGGCCGACAACCACATATGCGTATCCACACGCTTCATGGCGAGCTACATTCTCCATGTAGGATGTTGAATCTTCAGGTGTTGCCGAATGCAGCGGGACGATGATCGACTCAAAGTCCGCGTAGATGGCATAGGGGAGGGGGTGCTGATAATGAATATTTTCAAACTTCAAAATATTCTCCCCCTCCTTGGGTAAGTTTACCCTCTGCGGACTCAAGTCTTTGCAGAACTCGTGATGTTCTTTTAACAGACGTTCACTGGAGAAACGATGCAGGCAGCGGCAACAAATATGACATTTTCCATTATGTTTGGAGAAGCTGGATATAAGACGTGACATGTCTCGGATGAGGCAGTAGTGCTGCGTCTCCTCATTGGCGATGAGTAGCAGGTTGACTACATCTTCATCTTCCCGTTTGGAGATGTATAATGGGAATATTTCTGCTTCTTCGCATCCGAAGACATTAATTCGCAGATCATTCATCTTCTCGATGGATGGAATTTTGGTGAGGGGGACGGGAAATTCCACTCCATCCATCTTGATGGTGCTTTCGTGTGGCGTATAGTTGGAAACTCGTTCTGCATGATCTTTTCGTGAAGTGTTCATCTTGTGGGCTATCAGGCACCACACCAAACACTTATCATCTTCATTCTGAATGTTGAGAACCGCTTTTTTCGCCTGCATCTTTTTAGTGAGCGGAATATAACTGCGTCCTGCCAGTGGTGTGTATTTCGCACATTGTACCTCGACGTGAATAATGTGATCGAGGGTCCACCCCGAACCAAGCTTCAAAAATTCTTCGAAACTATTTTCCACCTTGGATAGGACCTCCTCCAAATGCTCTGGAACCGTGTGATCCACCAATTCAATCTGGGTCACACTACCAAAGTAGTGGATGATGGTTTGTCTATCTCCGTTTCCAAGAATGCGCGAGAGCTGTGCCTTCATAACTATGCGCCACTTGATGGCGCGCTTCTCTGCAATTTCTTCAACGAGGAGATGACGAATTTGTGGCCGTAGTTCCTCGAAACACATTTTCAAATCCTCGGCATTTTCTTGAGATGGTTTCAAAAATTCCGAGGCAAAAACGCCTAGGGCAGTTTTTCGTGATTTTCTGAACCTTTTTTTGGCGGGGGTGGGACCCTCATTTTCACATTTCCGTTTTGATGGACCCGCAGCATGTGAAACTCTCACATGCCGCAATAAATTGGATTTTTGATGAAATGCTTCTTCGCATTGGGAGCACTTGTGAATAGGCTCTCCGTGAGCCGATCGTTCGTGCCTTCGCAAATTGTCCATTCTAGTGAACTTCATATGACAGTCCTTGCATTGCAAGGTGAGTGGAGCAGTCGCAGGAGCATGCGTCATCCTATGACGTGTTAAGTCTGAATTGCGGGAGAAAGTCTTTCCACAATCCTCGCAACCGAAAGAAGGCTTACTATCAGAATGAGTCTTCAAATGTCTATTCAAATTAGCCTTCGAGGCAAATGTCTTTCCGCATGTTGAGCATGCCTATCAAAGAGAAAAAAATCTCTTTTAGAATCGGGCTTTAAAAAAAAATTCTCCTCAAAACCTATTCTCAACAGAGCTATTCTCTACGAAATCCTATTCTTGATGCTAATTTTCCAATCAAATGTCTAATGAAATTCTGTCTCTACGAAAACCTATTCTCGACAGATATCTCTTTAAGGAGACAAAATCACATCCTCACAAATACTCGACTTATCAAAACATGAACCTGTAAATCCTAACAATCATTTCAAAAACAAAACTCAATCGCGAATCTAAAAATACATTTCTTCCCACTTTCCAAAACCAAAATACCTAATCGCGAATCTAAAAACACATAAATACAATTTTCCAAAAGCAATAAATCCCCACGCGAATCTGAAATCACATAAATACAATTTTCCCCCTTCCAAAACATGTTATGTAATTCTGTACAAAGTACTTTCTCCCTTTTCATTTTGTCAGCGGAAAAAGACGAGAGGAGAAATTTACACTTCACCGAATACCAAAGTAAACATTAGGGGAGAGTCAGTTACACTCAATGCGTCAAACGGAGAAACAGTAGGGGGTCTAACTTTCGCAGTGTGTCGAAGGACGAATTTCCTCATTGTATCAACACTCAACGAGAAAGGGGTTTTTGAAAAGATAATCTTTCTAAGCAGAAGTTGTTTTTTTTCTTAATAAGTGAATAATTTTTTTCTTCACAAATATTTTCTAACATGCAAAATTTTTGTAACATTAATAAATTTTTTTATAACATAAATAATTTTTTTGAATTGTAAATATAAATTTTCCTTAAACAATTTTTCTTAAACTTGTGATGATTTCAATCAAAAGCAGAGTAATCACACATAGTTTTTTTTTCAACTACTCGTAATTAAACAAATTTTCCTCTTAACAATTTCTCAAACTAGTAAACATATACAATTTTTCTTTCAAACTTTCACAAACTATTAAAATTATTTTTTTTTTCAAATGGTAAATAAATTTCGTCTAGCATATAAAAAATTTTCATCAAGTTAAATTTTTTCTATCATGTAAAAGTTTTTTCTTTCACTATCATTTAATTCTTTTTCCGAATCTTAAAAAAGTTACAAATATAAATTTTCAAAGTGCATGTAATTAAACAAATTTTTCCTCTCGTCAATTTCTCAAACTAGTAAACATATACAATTTTTTCAATCTTATGACAATTTCCCATGCGCGCACCTGAAAACACATAAATACATTTCCCATCCAAAATGGGTCCCTCTCTCTTGATTTTAAAAATTAACAATTGTAAGAGAGAGCGATTTTTTTTTTTTTTTTAAAGAATGATACTATGCTTCAGACATGATAATACAAGTTTAGACTTGTTACGATAAACTAAAAGCGTTTGTATTTTTTTCTATTTAACAACAGTTATAAATTCTTTTTTCAACTTATAAAAAGATTTTTACTTGTAATAAGATTTTTTACTTATAACAATCAAAAAGATTTTAATCTGTTAAGAATTTTTTTTTTCTATTTCACAATCAAAAAATTTTTTTACATGTAATGATCAATTAAAAGCAGTTAATGCCTGAAATGTAATATCATTGAAATGTAAAATTGTACTTACATGCACAGGCTTCGACCCGGAGGGGACAGCGGGAGAGGGCATTGTAGTCGGAACAATAGAAGTCGATCCGGCCTGAGCAACAAGAGGTGTCGCGGTACTTGGGGCAGCCTGGTTCCAAAATAATAAAAATAATAAATACAAATTCAACAAAAAATATGGTTACATATATGATGACAATAATTAATAAGGAATAATACTTACAATTGATGTGAATCCTGGGGGAGGCATAATAACTGCAGGGGTCAGTGCAGATTGCGGAACACGGGATAAAATTTCATCTAATTCTGATTCAGTGAACCCAAAGTTAATGAACTGTGAAAAGAATACATTGGTCAATAACAATTAAAAAGTCGAAATGAATTGAGAATTGAAAATCAATTGCAAGTCCAATGAATTAAAAAGTTAAATGAATTAAAAACTAAAATTAATTATAAAAACTAAATTAAATTAAGAATCAATTGTAAAGTTAAATTAAAAAAAAATCAACAACGTTAAAATTAATTTTTAAGAAAAAAGTTAAATACGAAATCGAAAAGTTAAATGAAGTATCAGAATTAAGAATTTAATGCAAAGTCAAAATGAATTCAGAATTAAGTATTTGAATTAAGAATTTAAAAAAAAATTTAACTTACGTTGGATCCAGAAGTAGATGCGTTGTTCGAAGTAGAATCCATTTCTAATAAATTAATACGCTAAGGGGTGAATAACACTATGGAGAGAGCTAAAACTTGAGCGTGTGATCTAAACGATACAAAACTCTGAAGTGAGTTGAAATTAAGTTCAAACCGATAAAATTTACTACATGATGTCATTTTCAATTGACCAATTAAAGTTTGAAATAGTGATGTTACACTTTTTCAAGTCTTTGATTGGTAGGTGAGCAGATTCTTGATAAGACAATACACCCTCGACTAAGCGCTGCGCGCATGCTTAAAAGATAAGACAAAAGACTGATCCAAGATTTGTGATGATTAAGCGTCACATGAGTCGCGTGTGGACACTTGACCTGTGATGTCATGTGATAACGAGATTAGACGTACTTTCCTAAGGCAATCATTATCACAATGATTAATCATCACAACCTCCAGCACCACAAACGTTAATGCCGTTGAAATCTCGATAAAATTCTCATTTCTGCTCTAATTTTGGAGGTGTGTGGTTGAGAGTGATTCATTTATAAAATTAATATGATGAATGCTTGCATTACAAACAATTTTGACACTAATAGTGAAACAACTCATCTGTCAAAACGCTTACGAAGGGAGGAATGCAGCATGGACGATTTTCATCTGTTCAACCAACCCGAAATAACAATTGTGTCAACTGGTCCTCCGCGTCAAAGAAAAGTCCCAAGTCAAAAACTAAGTGTTCCGACCACGATGTCAAGCGAAACGGAAATGATTGAAGTTTCAACAATAGTGAATCCTCTACTGATTCCCGCTCTGCCTGAATCTGGTGAACAATTTGAAGTGCTTTCACCACCTACGGAGCTAGCAAATGAAGATTGGTTGCACAAATATCTCAAAAGCGCATTCCGCTTTGAAGAGGAAAGAAAGAAAGCATATGAACTTCAATTTGGATTTTTCCTCTTTGTATTCCTCAAAGCAGATGGGAGCGTTTCATTTCAAATAGAAGACCATTATACGTGTAAAAACATTATGTTTAAACCTCATGTTTTCGTTGATTTTATGGAGAAAATGACAGATTTCAATTTGGTTTATAAAGACAGCAGTTTCATTGCCTATAATGAAATCATTGTCCTCAACTTGCACGGTGAGTGCAAATTATATCCAATTGATTCTACAGGTTCCAGTGTTATATTCAACAATTGTGATGAATTTGTACTCCCCGAAGAAAGCGTAAAATGCTTATCGGAACATTATTCGGACATTGTGGAAAAGTTGCAGAATGTAACATTTTCATCAATTTTACCTAAAATGATTCGCACTTATCGCGAAGAATTGGAACATAAAAAAAAAATGCTTGGAGATGAAGAAATTCGTTTACAACTTCGCAAACATTTAGTAGATGCAATGTGCTTATGTATAAATGAAAATTACAAATGCAATGGGTGTAAAATCGCACACCCATCGCAGCGTCGACATGGATGCATGACATTGGATTCTCGTGCAAAATACTTATGTGTTCAAAATGCATCTTTTCTAACTTTGGACTTTAATGATCTTGCAAGATCAATTTCTGAGGATGTATTTTTATCTGACGACGTGTTAAATGTGATCACTTGGGATTACTTCATTCAGCAAAATATTTATCTGTAAGTACTTTTAAAAATAATTTTTTACAAATGTAAAAATAAATGTATTTAATTTGAAAAAATTTACATGTTTTCATTTAACATACATTTTCATTCATGAGAATTAATTTGATGTGACATTTATTTGATTAAGTAGAATATATTAATCCATTTGACATTTAATTATCAATGGCTTTTCGGAAAACTGACAATGAAATGAATAAATTTCCTTTATTGTAGCAGGGAAAAAATAATAATTAAAACATATGATTGATTCCTTTATTTCAGCAGGAAAAAATAATGATCAAAACTTGAAGATGTGATTCATATAAGTTTTCTTTATTTCAGCAGGAAAAATAATGCTCAAAACACAATATTATTTTCTTTATTTCAGCAGGAAAAAATAATGATCAAAACTTGAAGATGTGATTCATATAGGTTTTCTTTATTTCAGCAGGAAAAATAATGATCAAAACACAATATTGTTTTCTTTATTTCAGCAGGGAAAAAAAAAATACTTAAGAAAATTATTTCTTTGAAATTTTACAAGTTGGAAAATTATTTTGTTGTATGAAAGTGAAAAAAAAAAAAAAAAAAAAAAAAATGATTTCATTTTGATTTGTAAGAAAAAAAAAATAGTTAAGAAAATTATTTCTTTGAAATTTTACAAGTTGAAAATTATTTCTTTTGATTTTCTGTATCAGGCAAAAATTGATCATTACAAGTAAAATCTCGATATAAAAAAATTAAAAGTTAAGAAAATTCGTTTTGGCATATTCTAAAATTTAAATTCGTTTTGGCATATGCAAATTGCATCGGTAGATTAATCAAAAACGTTGATGTTCAATTTCTCTGTTTTTATTTGTATGTATTTTCAACTATGACAATTTATTTTATACATTTTTTTTTTTAAATAATAGTTTGAGAAAAAATATTATATGAATAAAACTATTTAAAGACTTAGAAGAAACGCTAGAATGAAATCATTTGAGAAATGTTTTCCTTCCATTGTGTGTATGTGTGAAAGAGAGAGAGAGAGAAGTTCTTATCTTCCTCCCCTTTGACCATTTGTGGTTTTCGCGTGTTCACTGATGCGTGAATTCGTTGACGCATACGGAGAAAGACTAACGTTTCAAAAGGAGGGGAATGTTTATTTTCGGAAGGGGAATCGTAAAAAGTTGCATTTTATTTCAGCACATTTTAAAGGGACTTGTGTCTTTTAGCACTTCTAGAGCCCTTCTTTGATTTTTTTTTTTTGAGAAAATTTTATTTCAGGAAATTTTATTTAAGAAAAATTTTATTTTGGTACTTATTCCAAATTAGCTGCATTGGTATGCATCGGCTGATGAAAAAAAAAAAAAAGTTGATGGGGTGTATTTGATACACCGGGCTGGTTGGTGGGACCATCAACTTAAAACAAAAGTTTATTTTCAATCTTAAAGATCCTATTTCACTCTGTAAAAATAAAAATAATTAAATTCGCGAAACTTTGGTTGTCTTGACAACCATTCGTCGAAATTATTCAAAGTCCGAAAAAAAAAAAAAAAAAGAATCACCGAAAGAATGATAAATATAACAGAGTTGGGATTTATTTTTACAAGTATAATAAATGCATGAAAATAATAAAATGACAGTGTAAACGATTAATAACGCGATTAAAACATAACTCATGAAAATGTATAAATCATATTGAATATTAAAGCTGATTGGTACTATGAAAAAAAAAAGTTTTGTGAAAAAATGTTTAAAGTTTGAAAACGCTCGAAAATAATCAAAAGAACGAAAGACGTCGAATTAGTCTAAGACCTGAATGTAAAAAAAATTTGAAATCTAAAATGAATAATCAAATTCATGAAAAATAATCCAAGTTCATAATGCATTGAAATAATCAAATTCGCGAAAAATATTCAAAAAATAATTAAATTCGCGAAACTTTGGTTGTCTTGACAACCATTCGTCGAAATTATTCAAAGTCCAGAAAAAAAAAAAAAAACTCAAAGTCACGATAGATGGCGCCATGTGCATTTACCTCATGTGAAAATTATATTGAGTTTCATTTTAACTTCCTCTAGCTCGAAAGCATTGGTGGCTTAATTGGCATGCGCGCGTCAATTAAAGCGTCAATGCTTTTTGGTGGACGCGTGTTCGATTCCCAACCGCGACACTCTGTAAAAAATAAAAATAATTAAATTCGCGAAACTTTGGTTGTCTTGACAACCATTCGTCGAAATTATTCAAAGTTCGGAAATAAAAAATCAACCTCTCAATAGATGGCGCCAGGAGCATTGCAAAAATAAAATCTTCAAAGTTCGCGTAAAAATATTCACATCCGAAACGTTGAGTGTTGCCATCCCAAAACTCGTAAAAGGTTACGAAAAACAAGTGTTGCCATCCGAAAACTTCTACGAAGTGTTGCCATCCCAAAACTCTGGTTGTCAGGACAACCAGAAACCTCGTAATCTTTCACGGACAACTCAACTCACGCGGCGAGGGAGGGAACGGCTGGGGGAGGGAAGGAACGGCTGGGGGAGGCGCAGGGATTGGGAGGTGGTGGAGGCGGCATCAGGGAGGCGGAGGGATTGGGAGGCGGCTCATAGCCGCAGAGCCGCCTCTTGGGGCAGAACTCTCCTTTCCTCCCTACTCATACGAAAAGGGTCCGAAAATTGTTATTTTCAGGTTACTATTGCATTGCATGTAGAATAAGGCTCCGCATTAAGCCATAACAACGTAAATCTGTTTTAAAAAATCCTCTATATTTATTGATGAATGTTTCAAGAGTCCCAACTGTCGGAAACAGTACACAAACGTTTTTAGGCTCTCTTGCAAAGTAGTGAAACTGTGACATACGATAGTCTAGAGCATCTCAAGTTTGATGACCAATTTCTTTGATAAAAAAAAAAGCAATTTAGCCCCGTCATAAAGTTACGGGTTATTTTCTAGTATACTATTATTGGTGCTTGTAAATAGCGAAAATCAAACAAATCATCGATCTGTGAAAAGGCTAACCAATAGTTCTTTACTTCCTGATATTTTATTTACTGGTAGTCAAACTCATATAATTGGTTTCCGTCTTGCGTTGGTATACAGGAAGCAGTGATACGGATGATTACTAATCGATATTCAGGTGGGCGAGCGATAGGAATGGGTACAGTTCCGGATTTTTTTCATACTCTTAAGCATGAGTATTTCTTTGCAAATGTTTTGCGCCTTCTCAGGGTCTCTGAGAGCCAAAGCGGGCCCTTGTCAGTTAGGTCGTCCTGTCTCCTCCTCCCAGAAAAATTAAACTGCTCCTTTTCCGATCCGATCCACCCTTTCTCCCAAAGATTAGGTCCCTATTTTCCGACTAGGCTGACGTGACCTCTCGACCTCTCGTCGGATCTACTCCTTTAAATTTGAATGTTTCAATAAGACATTAACAATTGGAATATATTGCTACTTTTCTTTAGCAAATGGAATTTTTACACGAGGGGGGGGGGTGAACTGATTTTTTTTTTTTTTTTGGTAGAGGATTTTACTACTTAAAATACAATATATATATATGTACGATTTGTCTTTCATACGTATTTTTGAAGATAAAGTTGTGAAATTAGCGCATTGTCTCGCCTGAATGGTGTGAGAAGAGGAAAACTTTCTACACGTCCATACTTTATTCTTCAATAAGAGACATTTACCTCAGGAATCTAGGAAATTTGAAAAAACATCGTATACATTGTACAGTCATAGAAAAAAAAAACGAAACACTCGATCGTATTCAAAGACTATTGACACTAGAGAGACGTGTGAGGTGTCATTGTTTCAGGAATAAAAAGTTCTACATAATTGTGTTAAAAAATCATTGTTAAGGGGTCGTCTTCATATTAAAACGAGCATCAACTTCAATTTTTTCGATGAGAACCCCCTTTTTTTAGCACATATTTGTGATCAGCATTCATTTTTAACTCTGTATACAAAATTTTGTTTAATTTGAACCATCCGTTACTTCAGAATTGAGTTCTGAAAAATTCCTTTCGTAATGTTAAAACGTATTTTGATATTTTTACTCATAACACAAAAACTAGATTAGGCAAGGCAAAGATTGTTTTTTTATATCAAAATATGAATCGACCCAATAATAAAAACGCCCTTTACAACACCTAAAATGTAATTTTAGTTTTTTTTTATGAATTATTTAAATATTTTTTGAAAAAAATATGATCTGAAACCATATTAAATTTTACCAGAAAAACAATCTAGAAGAGCTTTTATGCGGGAATCCAAAATTTGAGCTCAAAATATTCAGTAGTTTTTGCACTATGCTTAAAACTTCATTTTTTCTCACTTTAGGGGACCGTATACTATTTTAAAACAGAAATTATGAAAGTTAGTTTCTTCGTAAAAAAAGAAAAAAAAAATGTTCAACAAAATAAGCAAACCAATTATAACGTGGTTTTTTTTACATTAGAGTTACGTCTATGAATTTTTTAAATGCATAAATTTATTCGCTGTCTCTGCAGAAAAACAACACAATATTGCAACTGTCAGTTTTTTGTGGATATCATTCAAACGTCAATGTGTAAATAATGCGAAACACTACTTCATTGTTTAATAAAAGAATAGTTTATAGAACTCTTTTAATTAAAAGCTACACGTAAAATACTTCTGTTTTTTTTTTTTTTTTTGCAATAGACAGTGTAGAATTAACGGCTCTTCCTGGTAATAATTTGCTAAAAGGAAGAATTATTGCCTTGTCTAAATCGGGAAAAAGCACTCGAAAAATAGCCGACGGTGTGAAGTTTCGCCTTTAACAGTATCCAGATGGGTCAATAGGTAATATTTGCTCTTAGATAAGTTTACTGGTTTTTAGGAATTATTATTATTATTTTTTGTAAAGTGCTTGAATAATTTTCAATGTGGTAGGAGAGGAAATTTTAGCAGCAGTAGAGGGCCGCGTGCTTTGAGCCTCATTCTGCACGAAAGTAGTAGTTGTAGCTAATTGTGAACTTTTTTTTTTTTTTTTTTTGACTTCGTCAAAAATTTAACAAAACATTAATTTGCGTGTTAGATTAAGTTGAGTTTTTGTCTATTCTTAATTATAATTTAAATACCTTTTTTTTCTCTTTATTTTCTTGGTCATTGTCCGTGCATTTCACATTAAAACTATTCTCGCAAGACAAAGATAAAATTTCAATTCTTTTTTTTTTTTTTTTTTTTAATAACGTGGAAAAAATATCGACAAAAAAAATAGAGTTGTAAAAAATTATTGTTTTCAACTACTAGATGCCTATCTTATTAAATGCATGTTTTTCAGAATCCAATATCTGAATATTCGTCCCCACCTTTAGGACACTGACACTCTATTTTAACTTTCTGGTCCTATTCTTTAAGCAAAAACGGGCCACATGGACCAACTGCGAGGGCTGAATGCGGCCCGCGTCTCCACTGCGGTTTGGTTGTTCCATTCGATGACTGCAGTGCGTCCTAATAATGAGCACAACAGCCCTGCACCGAACATCTGGTTTTTACCGAACAATGAAGCAGGTGTCATGTCATTGAAGCCAAGAGTGCCTAAAAACTGGTGGATGAAGAAAATTTATCTCACCAGTGAGATGTCGTAAACATACAGCAGATAAATTTACTTTATCTACCAGTTTATTCGCACTCTCAGCTTCAATGAGGTGACTTCTGCATCCCTTACGCTTAGTTTCGATTCCAGTCTGCGAAATCCGTAGCAAGGACGAAAGTGTAGTCTCTGGATAGATTAAACTTATCTGTTCAGTTATGCTTTGTGTAATATTGCTCTAATTGCGTCTGCCTATAGCCTCACACTATAGGAAATGTTCATTTGCAAGTATATAGTCCGCGAAACAAGATTAAATAATACTAAGCTTTGTTTGCATGGCGCTAAGTTACAAAATCAGAGAAATGACAAGAAGTCTGATTTCGATTCACCTTGGTTTAAGCTAAAGTAACTTTTGTCTTTTTAAATTACGAGTTGGACCACCTCGAATCTCGTTGCTAGAAATAGCATTGGAAAATTACTTTCCTAAATTGCTTTTAAGAGCCATTACATGTTTAGCTAAAACCGCCAATTGTGTTATGATTTTTTAATATTACCACGCATTATGATCTTCCGCATCAAATTTGGATTTGAAACAAATTCTCTCTTTTTTTTATTACAAAAAAGCCGCTAGAACAATTACCGTGTTTGTCCACTGTGTTAATTCATATAACCAATTTTTTACCAAATAAAGTTCGAGTATGAACAGTTTGCTCAATAACGGGTATTTATATTCTCCTGTTTCTGTTTTATTTTTCAGATTGATACTTCGTTCATTTTATGTATATGGAGCAAATTTTCACGGAATAAATAAACCTTGCTTCGCTCGTGTCTCCAATCTATTTAATGCTGCGTCTTCCCACGTTGTGCGGTATATTTTTTATATTTTTGTGTGCGATGGCCTAAATTTCTGCCGATGTTCTGCGAAATTAAAAACGCGCAATTCCATTTTACATCAAAAGACTTTCTATTCATTCCAAAATAAACCTGTAACATAGGTGCAATACATTTATCAAACATATTCACATCATGATTCTTGGTATAAGATTGGATATTTACATTTTTGTGAGGCTAATTTGTTGAATGATTATATAAGCAATACAATAGGTTCATATTAGAAAAGGCAAAAAGTTCCATTAATTTTAATTTGTCCTTATTCGATTTACTAAACAACGATCTATACGATGAACCAGTCAAACCCAGTCCGTCATTCTTAGGTTAATCCTGATAGACAAAAATCTGTAAATATTTTAACTTTTTTTTCAAAAAAAATGTTTTTGACCGTAAATCGTTTTTTGGCGCAACATTATCGGCCCAAAAAGTATCGAATTACGGAAAAAAGAGAGAATTTCAAAAAATCATGAACTGAGCTGGATAATCTCGATCTTTTCTTTGTTTACATTCCGTTACTTGATAAGCCGTGACCTTGAAAGAAGCGTTTTCAATGTGGTGACAGTCCCTAAAACGTTTTTCGTTAATAACTCCTGTTCTACTGCACGGAATGCAGTGAAATTTCGTACCCTGGCTGTATTTTGCGGTCTAAACATAATTATGTAGCAAAAAATAGGGGTTCCCATTTGAAAATCAAGAGTTGGTGCTCGTTTTGCTTTGTATATGGTCCCTTATCAAAATTTTACCTATGTAGTTTTAAAGAAGACTTTAAACCAAGTCGGATGACACCTTTCTTTCCTTTCTAGCATGAATAATGGCCGAATAATTAAAAGTGTTTCGTTTTTTTTTCTATGACTGTACCTATGATGGATTAGCAGACTAGACGATAGATGTCGCTACTGGGTAGTTGGATATTTACATTGTTGCATATGCATTTATAAAATAGAGAAACAATTGATCTAAAGTAATAAGTAAAGTTCGCATCACATAAAGAATGTGCTTGATGAAGAATCGAATTTAAAATATAATTTTAAAACTGTCAGCTTGCTGCGCTAGTACTTTTCATTCTTTCCTTGGGTTGGGATCAGTATTATTTTATTCTTAATATAATTCTTTTCGTAGCTTTAATTAGTTTATAATCGGCAGCTTTCGTTTTCTTCTTTTGTTAAAGAACTATTGCGTGATCATGAGTAAAGCAATGGATATTTTTCCTAGAAAAATAGCTACAATTAAGTGTCTCATCCACGAAAATCACTATACACAACAAGAAATCGCTAAAGATTTAAAATTTTTGCTAGCATATGTGTGTAGAATAAGATCTTTGAGTTTTAAATATAAATCTATCAATTCCAGATGAGAGAAAAGTAAATTTATTGCAGAAAGGAAGTTAATTCATATTGCCAAAACTAACAGAAAAACAACTGATCATGAACTAGAAATCCCTCTATAAGCGTATGGAGAAATAGAGTACAATATACGAGGAGAAAAGGTTCGAGGGGCTTTCTGCGAAAATATTTAGAAATTGAAGTTTTAAAAAGGCGATTATAGGCGATATTTGTTGACGGTAAGGTAAGAGACACGGGACTTTTTAGGGTTGTCCCAGATCGATTTTTTTTTTTTTTTTTTTTTTTTTTTTTGTAGAATAGATCTAAATCGATCACTAACCCACTCAATCTTTCAAAATTGAAGTTTCTAAAACGCAGGTACAAACTAACTTTCATGATGTTACGAGCAGTGGGGTTCTGGGGCTCTTACCAAAAATGTTTCGAAATTGTAGTCCTAGGAAACGAAGTTTTTAAGCGATATGCAGTGACGAAGGATTTAAATGCTCTCCCTCTTAAAAGTTTTTCAAAACTTTTATTTTTTCATTTTTAGATTTCCTACGAGAACATTCAGGCCCTTCTCCGGAAATTTTTCGCAATTGACGTCCTAAAAACGTGACTGTATACCATATTTGGTAACGTTAGGGTTTCGGCAATTTTTCAAATTTGAAGCTCCAAAAAACAATATTAAACTATTCTCGATTTTTTAGAAATCGAGGCGTTAGGTTCCCTGGAAATTTTTCGAAATTCAAGCCCTGAAAACGAGATTTGAGACACTCTCTAAAGGTTTCGGCGGGAAAAAGGGGGCTTCCCAATTACGAAGACTTTCTTATTTTTAGACCAACTAGTAAAAAGAAAGAAAAAACGGAAGGGATGTAATTAACAGATCAATAAACCGCTACGATTGAAAATTTTTATTTCAAGGTTCTTTCCAAAAGAAATTTAGATTTTTTTGCGACATTCTTTTTTTCAACTTATAAAAATAACTTCGTTTTTCCAAGGTCCGTTCTATTATTCTATTTAATTGTAAGAAATGTTATTAAGAAACATTCTAATTAGCATTCTGGGGTGGTCCCCCATCCGCTCTGGTTGCGCCACTGAGTTGTAGAAGCTTTAAATTTTTTGATCAACTCTACACCAAATGAATACAAAAAACAGTTTAAACAGGTTTGTGTTCAAAAAGACTTATTTTGAAAGATTACTGAAAAAACAGATGTAAAAAGCAAGTACGAAAGCTTGGGAGACTGAAATGGCCCTAAAGTGGATAAATTGAACTACTACTGGAAAGCTGTATTGTGCTATATCGATGAGCCTTTTAGTACGATGAAAAATATTTACTCAGTCCCCGAACTCGAATTGTTATGTAAACTTCTCATAGTCTTATAACCTATGACAGAAGCATTTAATTTTTATATTTTTCTATAACTGTCTTTACATTCCTGAATGGCCGGACGTCGATTTTTCAGAACCGGGGCAAAACCTGTCACCCTTTACCCACCTTCGTTGAAATTTATATCGAGGTTCAACGAAAAAACAACAGAAATAGTGTAAATTTGCATCCTCCTAGAAGTTGCTATCCGGGGGGGGGGGGGGCAAAAGGTATCGACTATGCACAAAAGGTAAGCCAAGGATATTGGATTGCTGCTGCCTAGATCCGGCAGTGCGATTCCTATATTCACAGAAGTAGGCACGAATTCATTCGTTTTATTAATCTAATTTTGTTGCATTATAATAGGGGACTAGTTGGTACAGTTATCACTTATTAAAAGTTTTTCCTAAGATGAATTCTCTCCAAGCTATGTTAACAAACGGAAATATTTAATCTTTAAAACGTCAACTACTGGTGGTTATACCTTACACTGTGTTTTGAACAGTTTTTGGTTTACTTGGGATTTTGTGTTTTGGAAAAGGACATTTTCCAGTTCCCTTCTTTAGTTCCGCTTTTGCAATTCTCTCCTCGCTTTTCACCGCGCCTTTCTCCAAGTTCAATTTCTACAAAACAGAAGAATTTTCCTGCGCTCTCTTCTAAAAGTTTTTAGGTACACATGAGATTTTGGGGGGAGGGAAACATTCTTCCAGTTCTCCTCCGCGGATCCGCTTCTGCTATTGCCTAATCGCTTTTCCTGGAGCCTTACGTCAAGTTCTAAAAATCAGTAAAAAAAAATCCTGTACGTTGTTTTCTGAACAGTTTTAGGATCACTTTTTCTTTTTTTTCGAGGGGAGAGGGACATTCTCCAGTTCTCCTCCTTGTATCCGCTTTTGCAATTCTCTCTTTGCATTTTCTTGCGCCTTTCTTCAAGTTCAAATTCAATAAAACAGAATTTCCCTGCTCTCTGTTCTAAAACTTTTTAGAAAGGTACGCATGAGATTTTGGGGGGAGGGGAACATCTCTCCAGTTCCCCTCCGTGGATCCGCTTCCGCTATTGTCTAATCGCTTTTCCTTAAGCCTTTCGTCAAGCTCTAAAAAACAGGAAAAAAAAAAAATCTTGTACCGTACTTTCCTGCGTATTATCCGCGGCTGGCCTATAATCCGCAGGTCCTAAAATCGGCCTGAATAAAAAAAAAGCTTCGTATAATCCGCGGCGCCGTATAATCCCTGGATAATACGATGCAAAAAGATAAAGTTTGAATTTAACATACCATTCGAACAACTAAACTAAAAACGTGAAGAAGTAATTACTTTGAAGGCATGATCAAAATTAATCTGAAATATAATCTAAAATATAATGATTTCTTCTTGAAATCTTGATTATAGTACGCTAATTACTTGAAAAACAAAGAGTCAAGACAAAGGAGCAAACGGTCTAATCTTGTGCAAATGGCTACCTATTTCACTGTAAAGTTGCTTATTTTTCATGGCCTGAATCGCCAAGAGGAACATTCAAGCAAAGTAAAATAACCAACATACAGGCAGGCAGCGAAGACGAACATGCATGCTTCGAAAAAATAAAAAACATTCAGTAGGCGTACGGTCTCCATCGGTGAATCCTACTGTAAAAATATTGAGGTTCAATGCGTTGGTGGTTAAGGAAAAAAAAATCACAGATAATCCGTGGCTGCGTATAATCCTACTTCATAAGCTTTGTCTTTTTTAGCAGATAATCCGCGGATTATACGCAGGAAAATACTACTTAGTTTTCTGAACAGTTTTAGAATTACTTGGGATTTTTTTTTTTTTTTTTTTTGAGGGGACAGGAGAACATTCCCCAGTTCCCCTCCTTGGATCCGCTTTTGCAATTCTCTCTTCTCTTTTCCTTGCGCTTTTCTTCAAGTTAAAGTTCTATAAAACAGAAGAATTTGCTGTACTCTGTTGCGAAAATGTTTAGGTACACGTGAGATTTCGGGGGGAGGGGAACATTCCCCCAGTTCCCCAACGGATCCGCCTCTGCTATTGTCTGATCGTTTCTCCTGCAGCCTATTTTTAAGTTCAAGTCCTATAAAACAATATCTTCTTGCTCTCTGTTCTAAAACCTTTTAGGTACACATGATATGTTGGGGGAGGGGAACATTCCTCCCCTTCGTGGATCCGCTTCTGCTATTTTATAATCGCTTTTCCTGGAACTTTTCTTCAAGTTCAAGTTCTATGAAATAGAAGAATTTTCCTGCAATCTGTTGTGAAAATTTTTAGGTATATATGGGATTTGAGGGGTTGGGGACATTCCCTCAGTTCCCCTCATGGATCTGCTTCTGCTGTTGTCCAATTGCTTTTCCTGATGCCTTAGATCACGTTCTAAAAAACGGAAAAAAAAAATCTGTACTCCTGTTTTCTGAACTGTTTTAGTTACACTTGGGATTTTTTTTGAGGGGGGGGGGGGACATTCCCACAGTTTTCTTATTGAATCTGTTTTTGCAATTCTCTCCTCGCTTTTCCTGGCGCCTTTCTTGAAGTTCAAGTTTCAAAAAACGGAAGAGTTGTGCTGTATTGTCTAAAAATTTTTAGGTAGACTTGGGATTTTGGGAGGGGGATCCGCGGCTGATCAAGCCCCAGATGAACTTAAAGAAATTGCGCAAAAACTTAGAGATTCTCTTTATGTGGATAATTGTGTGGCCAGCGTAGCAGAATTAGAAAAATTCCGTGAGCATTCTTACAGGCCTTTGTCATCAGCGAAATTAGATCTTAGAGGTTGACAAAGAAATGCGTTAACTCATGAAATCGATAATTTTGAAAACAGTGAGCAGGTGTTTGTTTTAGGACATCTGTGGAACACCGCGGAAGACATGCTATCGTGCGATGTTAGAAAAATAACGATAGAAGGACCAATAACAAAAAGAAAGATTTTGTCCGTTACACATGAAATTTTCGATCCAATTGGTTTTAGGGGAGACCGGGGTTAATTGTTACATTCGATTTTAAAAGTAACCACCAGGAGAAACTGACTTTCCTTGCAGTAGATGACATTGGCGTCGTCGGATAACATTTATTGGGGGGGGGGGACCAACTTTAGCACTGCTAATTTCAAGCTGCTTCAAAAAAAAAAAAAAGTATAACAAAAATGTATACATAGCAAAAATGGATTAGCGTTGTCATTTAATACATAATATTAAAAACTGAAATATCTTTATCAGCATAAACACACAAAATAAAGAAACTTTTCCTTGCCAGTATGTGTAGCAAAAATAACTGTGTTTATTTTCTTCTCTGCGATTTTTTTGTAATGAAGTGTTAACACAAGAGAACAGGATTTAATCACTTTTTGTGTATTTTGAGCTTATTTAACCTACTGAAGCACAATTTTGACTCAAAAAGTGGGGAGGGGGGGGGGGTCCGGGGAAATTTTTGAAATTATTGTTTTATAAACTCAGTTTTAGACGAGTTTTGGTGATGTTTGAGAGAAGAGAAATTCGGGGGCCGTCTCTGGAATATTTCGTAATCGAAGTTTTAAAAACACAATTGTAGGCCATGTTTGGGAACAAACAGTTTTTTGAAGTTGAAGATCCGAAAAAGTTGAATTAATATAGATGACTTTCGATGTGCAGGAAAAAAGAATTTCAAGGCTTCTTTTCCAAACTTTCTTTGAAAGTTTAGGTATAAACGCGAAGTTTTAGACGCTCTTTGGTTAGGAAGAAAGATTCAGGGATCTTAGAAATATTTTCACAGTTGAAGCTCAGAAGTCGAAAGTCAAGACGATCTCTGATAGTGGGGAGTGGGCGTTTTTCCATTATTACGGTGAGAGCCTACTCCTGGTAGTTTTTCGTCTTTGAAATCGTAAATATGCAATTGTAGAACTATCGTTGCTGACGTTAGGGGAAGAAATGGTACTTAGATACTCTCCCTTGCTTTCAAAATAAAAGTTTCAAAAACACAATTTTAGGCGACCTCTTATGAAGTCCTGAAGGGATAAGGCTTGAGATAGTCTTTTTCTTTTTGAAAACCATTTGACTGCTATGGTTTTCTATACAGAAATTTTCAATTTCCAGCCGGATATTTATTTGAAATATATCTGCGATTTCAGTAAAAGCACTTTTAACATTTTGGACTAGTGTAATGCACTTAACACCAGTGACGTCGCTATTGAGGACGGGACTACGGGACGAGGCGGTACCCTTCGGGTGTCACTCGTATGTAGGGTGAAACCTAGAGTGAAATGTAAAATTTCAAGTTTTTGAAAAATATGAAGTTAAAGTGCATTCTTAAGACTACAAATTTAAAAATTTTCTGGGATGGGGGGAACTCCCGGACCGCCCCCTCCCCCTTTTCCTACTCCTCATCATGGAGTGAATACTATACTCAGGATTAGGTTTATGATCAGGATTAGGTACGCCATTGTTAACACTTATACATTAGGTCTATTTTTTCACTTTATTATAAATATCATGCCTCCTGAATATCTTAATAAAATTTTGTTCTACTTTTTTTCGAACATTCAAGTACTCAGAACCTTTGGTGTGATTATTTCATTACAATATTTTAAATCTTTCTCTCAATATTTCAGCTTTTTTTTCTATTTAAAACATGCTTCGGTCGCCCAAGTGAGGTAATTTAATAAGACAGAATCTCGATGCTCCTTAATTATATTTGAAGATTGCATTTAGAAAAAAAAAAAAATACTTTTTTTTTTACTTTTATTGTATTTACTTGTTTATCATCTACTTGTCCATTTTTAAACCTGTCTTCTAAACTCGAAATAGTTTTTTTTTTGAAAAAAATTACGTTGAGTATCAACTCTTTGCTTCCCTCCCCCTCGCCCCTCCGTGAAAATTCGAAATGACGGATCTGCTGCGAGGTAGTTTAGGCTCCTTATAATTAGCAACGCTTATTCTTTGATTCTAAGCTTGCATTGCAGCCAGTTGCTTTCCTTTTGGGTAAGCAAAGTTCATTTTGACTCAATTATGTAATAATTTAACATTTCACGACTGTATTTCGCAGAATAAATTATGTGTTATGTAACTTTGCATTATCCAGGGGTGATTGTGAGTTTATCAAAAATACCTGAAAGTTTCAAAGCGAGAACGGGGTGGTAGGGGGGGGGGTAATCTTAAAATATTGTGTGTACATTTGATTAAATTTTTAATGGGTTACAAAGTTACTTTTGAGCTGGTGTTATACAAATTATCTTAACATTTGTCCATCTTAAGGGATAGGTGTCCACTTAAGGCTCTTGCAGGTATATTTGATGAGTACTACATAAATAAAAAAAAAAATGCGGAGATAGGGAGATAAAAGCATAACAAAAAAAAAAAAAAAACATAATTCCGGCATTTTCGGACATAAAAATACCGGAAATACGTCCGAAAATACCGGAAATTCGGTAAAATACCGGAACACAATCACCCCTGTTAAATTATCGTCCTCTTTTTTGGAACTAAAACAGTAATAAGTTCCCCCCAAATAATAGATTTTATTTTAACAAATTCAAATTTTTATGGGGGTCCGACTCTCAATTATTGAGGGGTCCGGACCCCTCGGACCCCCCCCCCCGGCCACGACGCCCATGGTAGATGATAGCACTCACCCATCTGCATTCCCTGACAATCACTGGAGTACTTGCAGTCAGTAGCATGGAGAGTGCTCAAGGAAAACGGTTTTTTGAGTCTGGAAGTACTTTTTCTTTCCGTTGTTATTTTTCTATTTCTGGCGAAGCCGTTGCAGATAACGAATTTATTTATATACCACGTGATAGCCTACATTTTTAGGTAAGTGCTAACATATTTAAAAGTTTTGTACAAAGATATAATACCAGTAATATGTGCCAAGAACTTAAGTGGCGTCATATGGGGCAAGTTGTTACAATTTTTATGGGGTTAGTTGTTAGAAGTAACAACTTGCCCCATGCAAGTTTTAATTTTATATTATGTTTTTTCTTTTTAAATGTGATACGGCGGGGGACGACAGGGGCAAAACACCTAAAGAAACATACCTGGATGTGGCTAAAAAAGTAACTGCAGGTAGTTCATTACGAAAGGCAGCCGATGAATTTCATGACACTAGAGAGATTCTGCAGTAAGATGAAAAAAAGCTAGTGGTGGTAAGTAGTATTTCTGATCTGTGTTATTGCATGACTTAATTCATATAAAGTAATGTAGTTGGATCACGATAGTAATAATAATTCTGATCTCTTTCATTCTATTATTAATTTGTTGTTAATATGTATGGTTGAATAAATAATAATAATAATTACAACAATGATAATAATAATAAATAATGTATTATTCGAATGTATAGGTCTTTCTCCAATACTGCAGAAGTGAAGACGGTTCGCAAGCGGAAACCGTAGGTCGACGCCACTTTAACATACACCAGTAAAAAATGTTTTGCAAGCCGAAGCTGGGAAACAAAAATCTGTGAAAAGGAAATAGTGTCTAACAGAGAAGAAATCAACAGACACAAAGGCAAAAAAAAAAAAAAGTGCAAGAAGGTTCGTCCAAACAGTGCATCCTTCGGATGAAGATGATGAAGACAGGTTCTGCATAGAGTGCTCTAAATCGTACTCAGAATCCAAAAAACCAACTAAACGCCTTCAATGTCGTAATTGTGACAAATGGGTACATGACCGATAGGCTAAGTTTGATAAATTATATTCTTGTGAAAATTGTAATTCGGACACTGATAATGATGATGATAGCTTATTAGAATAAGTCATTAATGACGTAAATATGTAAAGTAAAAAAGTTTTTAATAGATAGAGATAGCGATTCCCTATACTTTCTTCGGCAATTTAATACCTTCACTCCCTAAACCTACAGTCCCTCAGAAGAGCTTACCTTACTTAAAAGACAGACTCTGTAATTCTTTTGTAGGAAAAAGTTTACACTTGCACATAAAAAGTCTAACTACTACATTTGAAAAAAAAAAAAAAAAAACAGATGTAGTGAAGCAGCGAAAGTCGAAGCGGGAAGTAGCGAGGGACGACTGTATTCCTTTTTTTCTGATAGTTGTTCTTCATTTCTAAATCTGTTAAGCATCAGTAAAAATCTAAAAAATTCCAAGTCATTGAAAAATGAAATGCTAAGGGTGTTTCAAACATTAGGTCCTGGACTTCGATTTCAAAAAAAAAAAAATGTTTCTGATGAAGTTTTTAGAGGATTTAACAAATGCAAACATTTCTTTGGTGGATGTTTTGTAACACTGGCTATTTAACAAGATTTTCACATTCATAGTTCTTTTTTTTTCTCTTTCTTTTTAAAGAATGCAACTATGATAATTCTAACCAATGTCTGGGTAACTGTTCATTTAAAAGCAAAAAGCAACAAATTTTTCTTTTTTTCTTTTTTTTTTGAAAAATTTTCATATAATATCATGTGCAAATAATTATAAATGGAGTTTTGTATAAAAAAATTAGATTTAACTTTAATAGTTAATGTTTTAGTGGCAATTACTATAAAATTAAGCTTGTTTCTACACATCAAAAAATTTCTATATATCGAATTCCTCCCCCCCCCCCCCGCAAGTTGCTACTTCAATATATGGAGGTTCAACTGTTTTTATTTATTTTTTTAAATTATTATTATTATTTTATTCGAAAAGGTCTGTGCTATGCCAATGACATACACACACACAAACTAAATAAATAAATGAAATAAAATATAAACAGAACAAAATAAAATAAAATAAATAATTTAATTTAACAATAAATCAGTAAATACATTTGAATAAATAAAATAAAAAATTAACTCCCTCCCCCCCACAAAAAAATTTGATGTCGCAACTTGCGCTATAATCCCTCCTGTGGGCATCCCTGTGATCCATAATGGCTCCTTACATACAAATGCAGGAAAGTTAAAACCCAAATTTTAAAATTCAGGGGATAAAGTGCAAATGTACAGGTACAAAAGGATTGAGCATTGTTAACTTCAGTCTCCAACTATAAAAACAGTAAGTTATTCACAAAGAAACAGGACGTCAAAATTAATAAATCAATAACAAAAATGTTTAATAAACTGTTCCATGGTAAAAAAATATTTGGGACATTGAAACAGAAATACCCTTACAAATATATCACAGTAATCAGCATTTTTTGAGATCTCTAAGAGTTTTAGAACAGTTCTTTGTATTTTGAATTCAGTTTCCTGAAAATTTATGTTTATTTTTCAAGCAAAAGCAAGCTAAATAGGCAACAGGATCAGAGGGCCTGAAAAGAAAGGAAAGGAAATTTTCAATACACAAACTATTAACAACTTGACAATATTTTTTTGATTACTGTTTAATTTATATTCAGAGAACACTTATAAAAATGTATTACAATTTCAGAACTACAGATTGTTCAAAAAAAAAAAAAAAAGGCAATTCCATTTTAATAGATTTATCAGTTGTTGCATTAAAACGGGAGTGGGCAATGTCGTTCTTTTTAATGACATTAAAACATGTCTGACATGTCTTTTTAATGTTCATTCTTTTGATCCCTTCAGTTAACTCGTTCATTTGAATGACTTTCAGTTTAAAAAGTTGCAGGTGATCTTTTTGCACGACATACTCATGTACATTTGAAATGATTCATTACATCAGTAATTTTCTTTGAAGAAAAATGACTAAAATTATCTAAAAGTAAGGAAATATGCCTATGAAAAATCAGGGTGGTGACAGAAACTGTGAAAAAAAAGTTCCCTTACTTTTCCCTGATTTCCCTGACTAAGTTCACCAAATTTCCTTGATTTATGTTGCCAATGATAATAGTTTCTTTACCTTGCCCTACTTGAAAACCATTGCATATTAAATAAAATGCAGTGTTTTAAAATGTTTTAAGCTATTAATTAAAAAACGTATTTCAAAGAAATGCTCCTTTTTTTTATTAAAAATAGTATATTAAATTATCTACAGGGAAATGTTATAGGAAATCTAAAACAATTATACTTTACTTTCAGTAACTAGTTAACATAAGAATTCTACAAAAATATTACAAACACTCTTAAAGAAATATCTAATCATGATAAAACTAAAAAGTTTATATAGAAATAATTTTGAACAAAATTTTCAAGCGGTATAATTATTGCTGCAAGAATAATTTTAAAAAATACTTATGTACACAAAGTAACTCAATTTCGAATGATTTTCTCATTTGTTGGGGGAAAAAATCTTAGATTACTTTTGTAACAAACAATATTGAAATGCAAAAGAACAATCAATTAATTTCAAAATATATTTATATGTATATATAACTTGGTTTTAAAATAAAAGAATTTTATAGTCTGAAAAAAAAAACCCTACGAATAATATGAGGTGACAGCGAATAATACGATGGCAAAAAACAAAGTTCATTCTCATTCAACATTCAATTATAGCAATTAAATTAAAAACGTGATGAAGTAATAATTTTTAAGCTTTTATCTGTAGTAAGTTAAAAAACAAAGATTTTATCTTGAAATCGTGATTACAGTACGCTAATTACTTCAAGACAATGAGTAAAGGCAAGGGAGCTAAGGAATTAATGACGACTTCCTCTTTGCCTGTAGGGTTGTTTATGTTATGTAGCATGGAACTCGTGAAAGGTAAATTCAAGCTACATAAAATAAACAACTCTACAGACACAGAAGCAATCATGGGAAGTTCATCCTATATTTAATAAGTTAAAATTCAATACTTTGACGTTGAGAAAAAAAGATGCACAAATATGGTGCAGTGTATAATCGCACTTCATTAATTTTACTTTTTTCTCAACAGATAATTGGCAGAAGACTCGTAGGAAATTAGGGTACTTAATTTTGCAAAGAAAAAAAAATTTCTCCATTTAATCAAATTTTTTTTGAATTTTTGTTATTTTTTCAAAATTCCCTGATATTTTTCCCTGATTAATAAAGTTCCTTGACTTTTCCCTGATCTCCCTGATTTCCCCGATCTGTCGCCACCCCGAAAATGAATCAAAAAACTTTATTCAGGTTTGGATGTATAAAGCAATTATAGTTCAATTTGGAAGCTATTTCTCAGCTACCAAATACTAAGATATGTTTACCATTCCAAAAATCGCAGGTTCCATGTCAGCATGTCAAAAAATTAAGTTATTAAAATTTTCCAGATACAGCACTGTATATATAATTAAAGTATTACCAATAGACCATGTATAATGAAAAAAGTAACAACAAATATATCGGTAGCTCAGCCGGAGTATCGGATAACTTAATTTGAAAAAAGACGTGCCTAAAAATACTAGGGACCTTCAAAACTATTCCACACTACCGATGAGAACAGAAAGAAAAAACGCAACACTTGTTTAAATCCGGAAAAAAGTTAAATAATAATAATCAGTAAAAATTCGATTTTATCACAAATGTATCAATATAATTTTCGAAACTGCTCACCGTTCAAAAGAACGGTCGTTCACTTTTCAGGTAAACGAACGGATTTGTTCATTTTAAGGATTCGTTCTTTTTGACCCGTTCGTTCATGAATGACACATCCTAATTAAAATATCCTACAAAGACTTCAAATATTTTAGGTTAGAATGTTGTTTCATTGCATGAAATTTATAAAGGACTTAAATTTTACATCTATATAACACAGATGGAGTGGTGTAGTGGTTAGACACTGGGCTCTTGGCCGAAAGGCACAGGTTCAAACCTGGCTTCAGGCGGTGGATTTTCATGATGCAGAAAAATTGACAGCACCCATGCCATATGATTTGAGTGGCATGCCAAAGATCCCTTGAATACTCATTGGGCTTGGAGGACTCTAGGTAAAATTAAATTTCTAGTGCAGTTTTGCATCCAAAAGCCCAGGGGTCTCCATCTAGTAGGAAAACTGGGAGTCAAAATTCATTTGGTAAAAGCCTCCACCGATAGTAGTGACACATGAAAGAATGGATGTTATATTGGGGTATTGGGATGTTATATTGGGGGACTAGGTCTGAAAAAGGAACAAGGCCTCCTCTAGGTCAAAAAACTGGGGGAGGGGGGGAGGGTACACACTTGCGGCCCCTAAATTTTTTCAAACACATGTTCCAATATGCAGAGAGAAGATTTAGCTTCTGGTTTAGCCGGGATAGTCATATTACTAGACCTTAGTATTAGCAATATAAATTTAATCATACGGATAATATTGAATCAGAAACAGGAGGTCTCAGAGGGCCACCTCCTCACATTTTTTTCCGATATTGAAGAATTGAAGATATAAAAACGCAGTTTTAGACTATATTTTAAGTTGGGAGGAAGGGGAGAGGAGGTCCAGGATAGCCTCTTTCGATAATTTTTCCAAATTCAAGTTCCCAAAACACAATCCTACTTAATATTTGATTACATTAAGGAGAGTGAGGGGGTCTGGGAGCTCTCCCCGGGGAATTTTTCAAGATTTTTATTTGAAAAACACAGTTTTAGACGATCTATGATGATGCAATGGGAGGAACCGACTCAGGGTCATCCCCCGATAATATTTCAACACTGAAACTCCAAGCATGCAATTGTGAATTATTTCTGATTAACAGGTGATGAAGGGTTTGGCTGGCTCGCCCCTGGGAAATATTTGAAAATTGCAGACATTCTCTCGAAAAATTTTCGATCTGTAGAAAACGCAATTTTAGAAGAGTTTTAGTAATGTTAATGAGTGGAGAGATTCAGAGTCCTCCTCTGGCAAATTTTAAAATTGAAACTCAATTAACGCAATCGCAGGCAATTTTCAATACTGTTAGAGGACTAGGGGGGTTGGGAGATCTCCCCAGAAAAATTTTCTGAATTAATGTCTTAACATTGAAATTTTTGAGGATCTTTGGTAATATTAAGAGGAGGACAGGTTCGGGAGACCTCAGGGAGTTTTTTTTAATTAAAGTCCAAATGACGAAATTTATTCGACCTTGAATGATGATGGTTTATAATTTGAGAGGTCATTTCATGAGGATTGCGTTGGGAGCACTCTCATGGTTTATAGAAATTGCAGTCCTAAATACTCATGTGTAGGAAATCTGTAATGATGCTAGGGCAAAGTGTGGGGTTTGAGAACATTTTCTCGGAATTTTTTCAAAACCTAAGTCTTAAAAACTCATTTTCAGGCCAGTTTTGGAGACGTAAAAAGCACAGTTTGGAGTTACTCACTCTTCCTTCAATTCGGCTACGTCCCTATCTTCATTTTAACTTTTAATTATTTGTAAACATATTGTAAACATTTGTAAACATATATATAAACTTCCAATTGCAAAAATGTGCAAAATTAGATGCAGAGATAAGATAATGAAAGTTTGAAGCAAAAATAAAAATAAGTCAAAAAATACAAAATTTAACTTTTTATATGGGCCCCAGGTCCCCTAACTTATGTTTAGGGAAATCATCTCCATTGAAAAATAATTCCAACACAAAAAGTTTGAAATTAGTACGACTAATAATCACGAAGATATGAAACGCAGCGTTTTGTGACTTATACCACTTTCATTCGCCATCATGACACCTTTTGAAAGAAAATATAGCAATTAACAAATGCTTAAAATTATATGTGTGCATTGAGTGTGGTTTTTCAACTTCTTCAAAGTTTTGAAGTGTGTTTTTGTGTGTCACGGCATAACATTTGCATTTATTTTTAATAGCAATGAAAAATATTAATACCTTGTTTTTCTTACTCAGACAACCTGTCATTCTTCTGAAAGGGTGATAAATTCCAATCTTATCTTCTGTATGGTCCCTTAAAACTTGGAACTGGAATATGTAATTGAGTTTTGGTCGCACAGTTGTCAAGTTTTTTGTGTCAGGAATAGTTTTCAATGGAGATTATTTCTCTAAATATTAGTTAGGAGACCTAGGGCCTGTATAAGAAGTTAAATTTTGTATTTTTTGACTCATTTTTGTTTTTGCTTCAGACTTTCAATATCTTAACTCTGCATCTGATTTGGAACATTTTTGCACTTGGAAGTATACATCTAGGACTAACGGTTGAGAAAATAAAGGTCTTGCAGGTTAAAACGGAACACCCTGTATATGCAAATCACCACAGAAATTGCATATAAGTAATGTAATTTAACAAATTACAAAATCTGAAGAATAAATTAGAATTAATAAGTAATAACAATACATTAATGAGTCAGATATCAAGATTGCTACTGAGCAAAGAAATTTATTTAAATGTTGTTTATGGGAATTTTCTAGATTCAATTGCATCAAATAGATGCAGAGTCTATGTTCTTTATAAAGTTGATGCGATAAAACAAGAATCTAACTTATTTGAAGTCTTTGTAGTGTCTTTCGTGAAACAAACTATATGTCTGATACCGAATTTCCAGTTACTAACTCTTAACTAAATATTAAAACATTTGTGAGTTACATACGATACGATGAAATATTCACGCTTTAGTGTCAGCAAAGAAGTATTGCAAGCAAGGTTAAAGCAAAGGATGAATACCAAGTACAGAATTTCTTATACAGTAGAACCTCCATTAAGGGACATCTCCGAATAAGGGACGCCTCTATTTAAGGGACATTTTTTCTGGTCCCAGTCCTTTGAATAGGGACTTCCATGTATTTACCTCTAATTAAGGGACACTCTGTTTAAGGGACATTTTTTCTGGTCCCAGTCCCTTTGAATAGGGACTTCAATGTATTTACCTCTAATTAAGGGACACTCTGTTTAAGGGACATTTTTTTCTGGCCCCAGTCCCTTTGAATGGGGACTTCCATGTATTTACCTCTAATTAAGGGACACTCTGTTTTTAAGGGACAGTCACAAAAAAAAAAAATGCAAGAAATTATGTATAAGCACATAAGAAATAGTGAATTTACAGGAATTCAACTTTCACTTTTCCTCTAAAAATTAATTGAGGTAAGTTTGACATAAACATATGTGAAGGAAACAAGTAATGTATTGTAAAAAAAAAACTTGCTGAAATGAACATGCATAATTTGCCCTCTCAACAATTTATTCCACAAGTAGGTTCAGGGCCGACAAAGACTGCACAGCAACCAATTAGCATTGTATATGAAACTTTAAAAATTTGAACATTAATTGTAATCCACATAGTATTACATTGTAAATTACATAACATAAAGCAAATACATGTTATGAATAATTTCAAAATTATTTCTGTACGCTACAAAACTTTGCCATTACAAAATTTTTATTGAATTTTAATTAATAAAATATAAACTTAGAAATTTGAATAATTATGATTTTTTTAACATAATGAGACATTTTCAGTATTTAATCTTACGTGTTATTAGTTAATGCTTATTGTGATATTATACTACTTAGTACACAGCATGAATCAATCCATCCACGTTCGAATAAGGGACACCTCTATTTAAGAGACAAAATGTCTGGTCCCCTTAGTGTCCCTTATTGAGAGGTTCTACTGTAGATTCTTTAATCAATTTCTGTACACTTGCTGCTTTCTTCAGCAGCTGAATTTTGAGTGTCAAAATATTTGTTCCCGTAAGAGGACTAATCAGGCAAAAATTTAATTTTAAAATATTTGAGTGCAAATATAAAACAAAACAGATTAATAAATATGAATGAATAACTAGCACCAACTAATTGCAGAAATATATAAATTGCAATGACATTGCCAACAGCTTAACTGCTTTACTACTGTCTGACTTTCATGAGAAAAGCTCCCGCCATCAAGTCTGAGCCCGTCTATTGCCATAGAAACAGACTTCGTCCATTTTCTGTAAGGGTTATCAGAAAGGCATTTTGGCGGCATTTTGGCACCATTTTGCCACTCGTCTGCTCGCCATTGTGCAGTCGTACAGGCAGGGCCGATCCTAGCAGGTGTGCAGAGTGTGTGCCGCACAAGGGCGGCCAAAGCAAGGGGCGGCCGCAGGCCGCATCATATAGTTCCCATGATCAAGCAAAATTCCTCAGGAATTTCTCACAAGTTAACTTATTATAAGTAGAATAAATGTGTTGATTTTTAAATGTTCAATTGTCAAAGTATGTGTCGATTTCCCGGCAGCATAGCATAGTTTAAGAAAAATAGAATGTTAGGGAATATTGTGTTGGTTTATTGTCCATTAATATCTACTCTTAACACACATGCTTCATTTGGTTGCAAAGTTTGTGACAGAACTGGTAATCAGGCATGGATACAGGGGAGGGGAAAGGCCCCCTTCTGAAGCATGAAATGGTGCCGTCTAAAAGGAGCACCGAGGGCTTCCACTAATGTTTACCCCCCCCCCCCCAAGCTTTTACAGACCTAAACAGTGAAGACATATTTTATTTATTAAAAAAAAGCTATACTGATTAGATACTTTCGCAAGCATTTCAAACAACAAACTATGTAACAAACTCTGTGTTTAACAATCGTGGATGCGTGGGGAGAAAGTGGAAAATTGCGACTCCCTTGAGAGTAACATATATGAATGACGAACTAAAATATTGTACTTTTCCCCCTTTACGACAATTTTTCTGATTAAAATCTTGAATGAACTGCCCGGTTTCAGATCAGGTAGGAGGAAAGGGCCTTTGCCTCGGGAAGCAAATTTAAATGTAACTCCGAAACGAAGATCCAAAAGGATGCCACGACCTCCTTGACGAAACTATAGAAGGCTTAAAATTGCGTTTCTGGGACTTTACTTTCGGAAGATTTTGCTGGTTGAACCATCGATCTTAAGGACCCAATTAAGTCTCTGATTCACATCTTCCACCTTAACTTAATCAAACATAGCCTAAAAATTTCGTTTTTAGACGGTTCCGTGGAGCCATAGCTTCTTGCCTAAACTAGCCTGAAATTGACTTCAGTTTCAAAAACACAGTTCGTGAGGGCACACTGAACCCCCGCCCGCTGTTAATCCAATCGTTATCAAACAATGCTTAAAATACGATTTTGGGACTTATATTTCTAAAGAATTCAGGAGGAGAACTGCCAGGCTTATGTAATTTTTTACGGCGCATAGGGCATATCCATCAATCGTCGAGGTGAGGTGGACAAAAGTCTATAGTTATATTTTTCAGATATTAATGTTGAAATATATCCGAAAGATCCGTAGAAGCTACCCAGTTTTGTTAACGTCACCAAAGATAATATAAAATTGCGATTTTAGAAATATCCGCTTAAGTGCCCCAAAATCCTTCCTCCTCAAAAATAGCCTGTAATGGATTTCAGTTCCGAAAAATATTTTGGTTCGGAATATTTTCACGTTTCCCCTATTGTTTTCAAATCTAGTCAAAAACGAGTTTTTGAAAAAATAGTGCCTGGAAATTGTCGGAGGATAGCCGCCAGATCCCCGACCCTCACCAAAGACGGCCTAAATTTGCGTTTTAAACTTATATTTCGAAATCTTCCGATGGGAGACGATTGAATCTCCCTCCCTCTTGCAACGTCAACAAAGGTAACCCAAAATTGAGGGTTTAAAATTTCAATTTCGGAGATTTTTCGGGAAGAACGCCGATCCTTCCTAAGCTACGGTCTTAAAAAATAGCTTCAAATTGAATTCAATTTTGAAAGAATTTTAGGAAAGAACTGCAACATTACTTTCACCTAAAGTCTCGAAAAAGTTCCTAAAATTGCGATATTTGACGTCAATTTCGAAAATTTCTCCATGCACCTTGAATATACTTGACTCTTTTGTCCTTGCAACCAAACACAGTTCGTGAGGGCACACTGAACCCCCGCCCGCTCTTAGTCCCATCGTTATCAAACAATGCTTAAAATACGATTTTGGGACTTATATTTCTAAAGAATTCCGGAGGAGAACTGCTAGGTTTATGTATGGATTTATGTAATATGTAGGTGCTAGGGCATATCCATCAATCGTCGAGGTGAGGTGGACAAAAGTCTATAGTTATATTTTTAAGATATTAATGTTGAAAAACATCCGAAAGATCCGTAGAAGCTTCCCAGTTTTGTTAACGTCACCAAAGATAATATAAAATTGCGATTTTAGAAATATACGCTTAAGAGCTGCAAAATCCTTCCTTCCCAAAAATAGCCTATAATGGCTTTCAGTTCCGAAAAATATTTTGGTTCGGATATTTTCACGTTTCATATATTGTTTTCAAATCTAGCCACAAACGGGTTTTTGAAAAAATAGTGCCGAGAAATTATAGGAGGATAGCCGCCAGATCCCCTACGGTCAACAAAGACGGCCTAAATTTGCGTTTTAAACTTATATTTCGAAATCTTTCGATGGGAGACGATTGAATCTCCCTCCCCTTTGCAACGTCAACAAAGGTAACCCAAAATTGCGGGTTTAAAATTTCAGTTTCGGAGATTTTTCTGGAAGAACGCCGATCCTTCCTAAGCTACGGTCTTAAAAAACATCTTGAAATTGATTTCAATTTTGAAAGAATTATAGGAAAGAACTGCAACATTACTTTCACCTAAAGTCTCGAAAAGTTCCTAAAATTGCGATATTTGACGTCAATTACGAAAATTTCTCCATGCACTTTGAATATACTTGACTCTTTTGTCCTTGTAACCAAACACAACTAAAGTTTAACTAAAAATATTTTTCATACGCCAATTTCGATAGTTTTCTTGGAGCAATCCTCCTCCCCTGAACCCCTGACGCATCTCCCCACGCTTCCCCTTCTTCCGTCCCTTCTCTGATGTCATCGAAGAAAGACTATAAAATGCGTTTTTACGACTAGTAAACCTTGGTATCTATTACTTTCTTCAAAGATATAAATTGTACCTAAGGAGCTTATTATAAAAAAATTCTTCCTTTTTATAAGATCATTCTCCTCCCCCCCCCCCTTTTTTAAATTCGCACTAGGCATAGAAATTTAAAGAAAAATTTATATAGACGTTAAAGATTAGTCAAAATATGCAAATTACTCTTGAGGGGCGGCACATTAGGTCTTTGCACATGGGCGGCCGACACCCTAGGATCGGCCCTGCGTACAGGTTTTTCCAACATAAAGCTTCCCTTGGAAAAATGAGACGCTCCTCGTTACTATAGCAGTAGACAGGCACAGACATTTCAGCGGAGGCTTTTCTCATGATGGTGGGACAGTAGTAGGAGCTACAAGAACTGCCAAAGATCAACTTACAGTGTATGAACAGGACTGGGTCTACGCACCCCCATAGTGGTGGGGGGGGGGCATGTCCTTTAAAGCACAACGGACCAAGGTACTGGGGGAAAAAAACTAACACTAAGACTTATTAACGTTGCAAATATACCTTGCTGGTCTCTGGAGAGGGGCCCTACAGATTTTGCTGAAGGGGGGTCCAAAATTTATAGATCCGGACCTGTGTACGGACAAACAGGGATGTCACCTAGACATGATATGATGTGTTCAATATTGAAACAAAACTTTAGTTATGTACCTGCATTTTTTTTTTTTATAAATTTGATTCATAAATTGGACTTGACGTTCAAAAATACTAGTCCTTCAAAAAAGGATAGTGCTGATTGGTTCAAGTGTTTACAGAAAGGATAAGTGACTTAATAAGTGTGTGTTTTATATGTTTCTCATGTTACTTCATAAAAATTGTGATTTTACTTTCAATTTAAAGGAGGAAGTCTACTGTGGCCATCTGTACTAAATTTTAGAGGAGGTTATTTAAACTTGCAATCCACTTTGGAGGGGGGGCCGGTAGGACTCGACCGATGCATCCGCCTGGCCGATGCATCGGCGCCGATGGTTCAACAATTTAGCCATCGGCATCAGCGGCCGATGCTAACTTGGAGGAAACATCGGCCCATCAGCCTTAAAAACATCGAAAAGCCGATGGATTGGCCGATGTTTTCGAAATTGCTGTTTTACTTTTTAATGAAGAGTAAAGGGAGTTATTGTTTTCATATAAAATTGTTTACTTAAACTTCAGTATGAATTTCTATTTTAGTTACCCCTGAAAGAGGGTTTTTAATACTGTATTCAGGTACCAAACGAGTTAATTATTGCGTTGTTTTTTGCGGCTGGATGTACGTATGTCTCTCTCATAAATCATAACTAAAAAATGGTAAGCTGTAGAAGGTTAAAATTTCGCATGTGGGGTGTGCATACGTTCCAGTTGTGCACTTCCCTTTTTGTTTTCGATCGGATGTTCTAAAAAGCCTATTTACTCAATTTTTGGGGCTATTAATTACTTAATTCAATAAAAAACTAATATAGCGTCTCAGACTGACGATCAGTTGGTGATATATTGCCGAATTGGAGACCATGGAAACAAACATGAGATGGCGAAACTGGTTTTTGTGTCATTTTGTTAGATTCCCGTTGAACCGACGGTAATTTTTAGAACACTTGCATGCCATCCTCCCCCTCCCTGTATTTCTGAAATTAAACTCTAGTTTGCACTTCCGAGTTGTTTAAAACTAACACCATTCATAAAATTAGAGATTTTTTTTTTGAAACTTAATCTATTGTTTAGAAAGAATTTAGAGCATTAATGTAAGAAATTGATTAAAGACGTTTTGAATGCTGACATAATTCGGAAGCCAAAGGGACTTTTGAATTTTTTTCTTCAGAAGTGACTCAGAAACTCTTCCGAGGCGTTGGTGGTAGTGTTTCTTTACTAAACAAATGACGCCGAAGTTGGGAACGAAGTTGAATGTTGTGAGTTACTCCTAAATCAGCGGGTGACCAACCCCCCCCCCTCGTCGTTTCAAGCATTTCTTAAATATTTAGCGATTATTTATTTTGCTCAAGAAATGTCATTTTGCTTATTTCTCGATGTTGTTTTACCTTTATTTTGTAATGCGCCATCTTTTTTGCATCATTTATAAGGATCGATTTTTTACTATTGTAAGTAACTATTTTCATGCATTTTTATAAAATCAATGAACGAGTTATTTTCGTTTTCATCATATGTTTAATAATATGTTATAGAAAAGTTTCAAGGATTTTCTATTAAGCAATTTTTTCAAGTTCAGCAAATTATTGTTAAATTGAAAAATTTTATTTGAACTTCTTTGTAGTGCTTCATAAAAGATTTTAAACAATCAAATTGTTCAATATTATGTGTGCAGATCAAGTAGTATATGTATTCAGTTATTATTAACTTGGAGTAAATATTGAGTTTGCTTATTGTAGCTGCGTTTTAAGAGTCTCACTCTTTTGATGGCTATTTCTTTTTTCAGAAAAAATTATGTCACTGTTATAGCTTTTATGAAAAATGCAAATTTTTCTATTCATAAATTTTAAATAAGTATAAAAATATTCCTATTGTGATTTAATATTGTAATTTATCTGTTACCTTTTTTGTTTAATTTCATGACTAAAAAATATCTACGTGCAATCTTTCCACTTTAATTGCGTAATTTGTTGACGGTTTCATACTTTTGTTCTTATTTTTTTTTTAATGATTAAACAACATAATTTAAAGTTTTTCAACTATATATAGTGTACATAATCCATGCATTATTACAATATTGTTGAAATCTTAGTTATATGTTCAATTTAAAAAAAAAACAAACAAATCAGTTGATTATTAAACAGTGTCTTTGTTTTTCTTCCTTTTTTTTTCTTTCTTTTTTTTTGGCTGTAGTTCTTTTTCTATCATCATACAACAGTCAAAAAAGAGAAGCATAACTACATCCTACATAGGTTGTACGTAGTACGATCCAAAAGTTCGGGGGACAAGCTATATAAAACCTTCTACAGAATAGTTCACATTACCGAAGCACATCTGCCTTCAAAGGGTCACCTTGAGGGACTATGTACTTCTGCCAGTGTTCATATAACTTTTGGAAACACTCCTGGAAGCATTTTTCGCAACATACTATGATACAGCTTTACCTTCTCCTGACGGAAGAAAGCGGCGTCCATGCAAATGTTTTTTTTTTTTGCTGGGAACAGGTAAGAGTCACACGAAGCTGAGTCCGACGAAAGGTTATGTTATTTGTTTGTCATATCAGAGCATTTATCAATCAAACCGTGCATCCTCAATATGAAAGTCGTCTTCTTCCCCACGATGATGTTAAAGCAGCAGCGGAAGAGGCCTTACAGGAGGTTGCGAAAAATGGCTGCCAGAAGTGCTTCTAAAATGTATATGAACGTTGGCAAAAGTGCATAGTCGTTCAAGATGATTATTTTGTAGATTGATGTGCTCAGTAATGTGAACTATTCAGGGTAAAGTTTTATACTGCTTGTCCTCAAACTTTTAGATCATACTACGTACGTATATTCAGTAAATTACCGCCCATTAACCAGGGCTAAAGCAGAAATACATGAAATACACCGCCAGCTCAGTCATTTCCAGCCGAGGACTACAGTTTCGTGCTTATTAGCACTCATCAGCCCGGCATAGGAAAGTGACTGAGCTGGAGATGGAAAACCTCTTATGGAAGCCAAGAGGGCCAAACAAACTGGTAGCTAATACGTACGTATGAGTTTTCAACTTACTATTTCATAACGTTTCTGAATGATTCAAGTTTACGCGTATGAAGACATCACAAGAGAACTTGCTATAATTAACTGAGGAAGTGTTCAAAATGGATATTTTGGAAATGTATGCGTTCTTAGGTACATATGCGTGTACAGATGTTTCGAAAAATTTGTGAAGTTTAAATTGAGTGATCGTAAAATAGAAATTAGGTCGAAATTTGATTTTTTTTTTTGATTACAAGTCTTTATTTGTAGAAAGGAAGTAAAGTGAAATGAATAAATGATCCTTTAAATCTCTGACAATCTTATCAATATATTTTCGTTAGATTTTTTTTTATTGCCATCGGCCAACGACATCGGCAATTGGCCATCGGCCATCTTTTAACAATCTGTACACGCCAACAATGGGCCGATGCCGATTGTTGGCAAATCGGCCAACAATCGGCATCGGCCCATCGGCCAAAAAATGCCATCGGTCGAGCCCTAGGGGCCGGGTGCCCATTAAGAAGAGATAATATAGAGGGAGTGAAGACTTTCATTCATGAAGCAAAGACCCCAAGTCACCCGATAGATTTTAAAGCAAAGCATTGGAAAAAATCAGGTTCCTTTGGCTAGTTTCACTCAAAACATGTCAAGCATTCGTTGTTCTTGAGTCACGTGACTTGGCGTCCAATTGCAAAACCAATGATTGGACTTGCTCCCTCTATTTACTGATTCCTGCTCTAAGAGGGTGCACCCCCTCGCATTTCCTTTCATCCCCCCCACCTCTCCTTTTTGGTGCACCAGCCACCTATGTTTTATTGCATTTTGAAATAAGATAGCTATGTTGCCAGACCATGTATTGTAAAAAAAGGAACTGATGTGTGCTTCACATGACTTCCTTTTACGCCAATTTAATGATAATAGCGCCTTGGAGTAAGCAAGGAAACACTAAATATTTTCACCCCTAGTTTCTTGCAAACCAAAGCAAAAAAACGTTTTATGCAGATTTATTTCCCCATTATTGGCAATTTTAATGTGATTCAGTGGTTAACTCTTTAAATATCACCAACATTGGCCAAATTAAAACCAAACTTAAAAATTAAAAAAAAAAGAAATTGCCAAATTTTTTGCCAAGTTGCCGACAAATCTTGGCGGCCAAAAGCTTGGCAATATGTCGTCGTGTGTTTGACAAATTATAACACCACTTGAATTAGCATTGAAATTAACAATGATTCCCCCCCCCCAAAAAAAGGTGTAAAAGACCCCTTTAGGAACATCCAAATGCAACCAAAAGGGAAGGTGCACAACTAGACCCCACTAGGAGTCTATGTAACAAATTTCACCATTCTAGGACATATTATTTTTGAGTTCTGCGAGATACATACACACATACGCAAATACATATGGACGTCACGAGAAAACTCGTTGTAATTAACTCGGGGATCGTCAAAAAGGATATTTCGGGTGTTTGTATGTTCCTAGGCATATATCCACATGTGGTTGAGTCGAAAAGAAAATCTCAACATTCATTCGGGGATGAACAAAATGGAAATTAAGACCGATTTTTGAGTGAAAATTATTTCGCGAATACAATACTTCATTTTTTGTAAGGGGATGTAAAAATTGCAATTTTGTTACTGCCTTGGCTCTATAAAGACGGAATATCACCAGAAAACACATGGTCAGCAAAATCCATATAAAGTATTGATACATGAAGAAAAGTTTATGAGGTCACAAATGAATGTGCACTGTTTAACTTACTTCTGCTCATTTATAGCTTCTATTGCTGCAGTGACAATATCCCCAATGGTTTCACGACAGTAATCGCTCTGCAGCAGAGTATGCTCACTATAGCAATACTCATGCAAATCTTTAAGATCCGAGGCATATTTAAATACAGAATTTCTCTGGAAAATACAAAAGATTTTTTAGCACTTTCATAAAAGATTAATCATAATGGAGTAATTTCCATCAGTCAAAAGTACAGTAAACTCCCGATTATCGGTGGTCGGTTTATCTGTGGTTCGTATTATCCGCGGGTCTTTCCACTATTTTTTTAACGGTCATTAAATGCTTTTTAAACTTACGACTATGTTATTGTTTGTTTTTAGCAGGGGTGCCCACAGGGGGGTATTTTGGCGCCATCTAAATTTGGGGGGGGGGGGGGATTTTTTAAAATTGTTTCATTTATTTATTTAAATTTATTTATTGATTTATTTTTAATTTAAATTATTTATTTTATTTTATTTCAGTTGATTCTCTTTGTATTTAATTTCCTTTATTAATTTAGTTTGTGTGTGTGTCATTGGCGTAGTACAGAACTTTTCGAATAAAATACCAATAATAACAATAATTAAAAAAAATTAATTAATTAATAATAGTTTAAAAAATATATAAAAAATATTTTTAAAAAATATTTAAAAAAATTTAAAACAAATTTTAAAAAATAAAATAAAAAAAGAGAGCTGAAAATAAAAAATAAAAGGGGGAATTTTTGAGGGGGGATTTGCGCCATTGAACTTGGGGGGATGGGCACCCTTGGTTTTTAGCTTCTGAATATACATATTTTTTACATTAAATGTTAGTATACTGAATATAGCAATGTTTTTAGCTTTTATTTAAATGTATGTGTCAGTCTTATACATATTTTTAGTTATTGTATGCAGTAGTATTGTTTTTTACCTATTTTTCGGATTATCCGCGGTTTTCGCTTAACCGCGGTTACCGTGCCACCCTATTCCGCGGGTAATCAGGAGTTTACTGTATTACTTTTAGTCACTGAAGTTGATAGAATGAGCAAATAAATAAATAAATAACATGGGAGCAAGGAATTTTTATTTTCAAAACGTTTAATTTTTAAAATGTCCGATTTTTCAAACAAGGCATGGTCTTTATGAAGTCACAAGTGATGAACTCATACTCCACTGGCACACTGAATGCTGATGCTTGCTGTCTACCGCCTTTACAGCTTATGATAACTCAGAAGCAAATTAAATATTGCACTCTATACTTGCTGTCAACTTTATCATTGCCAGTACATGTGAGTAAAGAAGCAAATTAAATTGCGCTCTGTGCTAATGGCATCACTGAATGACATTTTATCACTTGTGATGTCATGTGCAGAAGCGCAAAAAATGAAATTGAATCTACGCACCATTAAGATATATTTTTTAAAACATTAAACTTTGTTGAAATATTTTTTAAATGGTCAGATCCTATGTTTTAAGCATGCTCTTTCAGAAAAAAGTACTTTTAAAATTTCGGAAACAACCTCATTATGTGCTTAGAGGCTGTTCCTAAATGATGTGAGATTTTGTTTCACCATTTTCACCCCCCTCCCTCTTTGTAACAACATGTCACACTTCACATTACCCTCTCCCCTCCCTTTGTTACATGTCACACTATTTTTCATAAATATATTCTATAGAAAAGGTGTGATGTCACACTCTTTCCCCTTTATACCATACTGTCACAGCCCCTTAGATTTTGAAATTGAAAGCATATTATGAAATTCTAATGAATGCTGCAACTCATTCGACTAGGGGGGGGGGGAGAGAAATTTAACTACTCCATTGTCAAAAAAGTATGATTAATACTTGGTTTTTCCAGTTGTTAAGGTGAAATGAAATGAAAAATTTTGAATTTTTTAAAAGTAAAAATTACATTTTCATAATTTAGTTGTGAAATAAAATAGTTTTCTTTTCTTTTTCTTCATCATAAGTTTAAAAATGCATTTTCGAAAGCATAATTTGATTTTGCTAAAGGGTCATTCTCCAAAAATGGGTTAATTTTAATTCAAGCCTCTTTTGAAGAAAATTATTTTATCTATTTGCATGTGTTTCTTTTGTAATTATTAATGTCTACCGTGCATAAAAGCTACCTACAAAATTTAAGGTTTTTTTTGCTGTGTTATTTCAATTTAAATTTTAAGTATATACAGGGGTCTGGCCAGAAGATATTTGGGTCCGTTAACGGACCCTTCACAAAAATCCGATCAACCAAAACGAACCTTTCACAAAATTCCGATCAAACAAAATGGACCTTTCACAAAATTCCGATCAAACAAAACGGACCTTTCACAAAATCCCGATCAAACAAAACGGACCCTTCACAAAATTCTGATAAACAAGATCGGATCTGTCACAAATTGTTTATTGAAAGAGCAAATCTGAAAGCAAAATATCGCATATTTCTGTGTATAAACCGATAATTTTTGGAACCTTTTTTTAAGTCAAATTAGAGGGATCAGCTTATACAAAATCGGCTAATTTTGAAAAAAAAAAAAAAACGGCACTCTTGGGATGCTCCTGCAAGCGATAAATAATTGCTACTGCCAAATAAATATAATGGTTGTTTGTTTTATCACAGCTAATTAGCAGCGGTGTTGTTGTAAACTTTTCTCAAAAGGCATTGGTAAGCACTTTTCTCCGCTCATGATTTAATAAACAATAATAATATATATCTGCGAAATGAACTTAGAACTGCAAAGGGATAGTAAGGGTGAGGAAAAAATATGATCGCTTCAGATAGGGTTACCAACTTCAAAATTATCACCACTTAGCGTCTGGCGTTGAACCTTTATAATGACTTGATTAGAAAATATTCTCATAATTTTGCCAGCTTGTCAATATTTGCGTTTTTACGATGCGGTGCGATGTTTAATTGTTATTTTGGAAGGAGAAAATTATATGGGTTTTGATTTTTCGATGCTAAAAAGGATGATAACTTTAAATAAACTCTTTTAATTAACTTTTTTTTTTTCTTTAGATGTCTACATTTTGAAAAATGCAATCTTTTAACATCCGATATGAGAATCATATTTTGTTCTTTTTTCAAGCTAACTTCGCTTTATTAGGATTCAAATAAATGAAAAGTCTCTTAATTTCTGTTAGAACTCTCATTTCAAGTTTTTAAAGCAAAATTCCATTTTCTGTTATGAGTCAAAAATTAAAATGCTGAATAGATGGTTTATTTTATTTTATTTTTTGGGTCAACTGTGTCCACAGACATTAATGATATGTTTATCATAGGACTCTAAAATGCAATTTTAAAATAATTTTAACAAAAATATTTCTTTTCCAAGCCCTTTTTACACTTTTGATGCCTTCACTTTGAGAATTGCGATCTCTTTGCATCCGCTATGGGAATCCGATTTTTCAAATTTTTGATGATTATTACGCTTTGTTAAGAGGTAAACAATTGAAATATCTTTTTATTTTTGTTAAAATAAAAAGTTTTATACGAAATTCTGTGCTTTTTAAGAGTGTCTTGGGTCAAAAAGTTGAATGCTGAACCCTATTCTGAATTTTATTTTATTTATTTATATTTTTGTTACAATTATTTTAAGTACTGTACAGAAATATATCTAGTATAATTTAACATAATGTAGAATGGTAGATAAATATTGATACTTGAAAGAGCGATGCCCCCCCCCCTCCCCGCCAAACATCAGAAAAAAAATCCAGAATGATTTTCTCGACGTAGAAGAGGAAAACACTCAACTTTAAGTTTAATTGATGCAGTTTATGCCGTCTCTAAATCCTAAAAATTCGTTTTAACAAAAAAAAAAAAAAAATTTTTTTTGTTAAAATGATTTTTTTTTTTTTTTGCGAAATTTTTTGATTTTTCACAAAATTAATTCATTTTTCACAAAATTATTTGATTTTTCACAAAAAACGGACCCTGTAAAAAATCCTGGACAGACCCCTGATATATGTGAAATCTCACCTCTGTGGCTTGTCCCCATCCATAAGTTTTATCATTTTTGTCTTGAAATGTGGAATAAAAAAAATGGTAAAAAATTTTAACTGTGAGTCTCTTTTTAGGAGTTACCTAAGATAAACTGATTTTTCATTGTTTATTTTTATTACTAGTTGTTGAAAACTTGCAACTACTAGTCTTTTCTACGAGCCTTTTATGAAACTAGCGCATCTATAACTTTCAATCCAAAATTTTAATTTATTTATTTTATAACTAAACTTAAAAAATCATTGAAATGAAGAAAAAAAAAGATTATTGCAGATTTTCGTTTCTTTTCCTCCCCCCCCCATTTAAAACTTAAAAAAAAGGAATGACTATAAAAGAGGAATTCTGAAATTGTTGAAATTCACATATTTTCACCTATCAGCGTAAAAATCCCACATATGAATTTCTAGTAGTTAAATTTTAACATTTTTGTGGAACACTATTCAGCAACAAGTTAAAATTGCAGAAAAACAAACAATTTATTTGCAACATCAGAATATTTACTCCCTCTTTTTTTTGCATTTCTAATCAGGGTTTGCCGATATATATCATGATATATATCACAATATATATCCGATATTCATTTTGAAAATATCGTGATACATATCACGATATACACTGGTGTGCAAAAATTAAGGACGAAGTCGAAAAATTAGCATATTAGCTGAACGAAGAGGCAGAGTGGACAGAAAGAACAATCAGGAGATTAAGTAAGGTGATGTACGGTAGCACATGTGCAGATATGCAGGCAGATGCAATAGGGGATTGTCTGAGTAGTATAAAGCATGTTGTCGGTGTAAGATCAGTATTTCTGGCAAAGAGATTGCACGCCGTATAGCTGTTAAAATCACACCGAGTTGCTGCCTCAGCGAGAAATGGCGAATAATCAATCTGTTAGATGACATCTGGATGCTTTTACCTGAGGTCGAATCATTGGAAAGTTGGAGGAAGGCCGCAGTGTGACAAGTGTGACTGCAGAGTTCGGAATTGCTCACAGCATCGTTTCACGACTTTGGAGACAATTTCAAACTACAGGAACAGCTATCCGGGGGTTCAATAGTGGTCGTCCATGAGGAACCATACCCGCAGATGACCGGTATATTGTCTTACAGGCCAGAAGAAACAGGCGGCAGACAGCGGGAGAAATCGCTAGATACACGACACAGGTGACTGGACGACCGATATCGCGTTTTACCGTGGCCAGAAGACTGCACGGTGATGGTCTGTTTGCACGACGCCCTATACGGTGTGTACCTCTAACGCCTGCCCATCGGAGAAGGCGTTCTCTGTGGTGCCAGGAACACCGGAATTGGAGAGACAATGAATGGGGACGAGTACTCTTTACAGATGAGAGCAGATTCAGTCAGAGTAGCGATTCTCATCGCATACTCATCTGGAGAGAGCGGGGAAGCAGCAATCATCCCTCGAACATCATTGAAAGGGACAGGTATGGAGGTCGCGGTGTTCTCGTTTGGGGAGGCATCATGCTTGGTAGTCGTACAGACCTTCACATCTTCGACGCAGGTTCAGTCAACGGGACCCGTTATTGTAACGAGATTCTTCTTCCATATGTGCGTCTTTTTAGAGGCGCTGTGGGTCCGCAGTTCCTTTTCATGGACGACAATGCACCATGTCATCGCACAGTAGCTGCCGAACAACTCTTAGAGAGTGAGGATATTGAACATATGGATTGGCCGGCACGATCTCCGGATCTCAATCCCATCGAGCATGTATGGGATTTTCTAGGCAGACGCTTGGTAGCTCGTACCTTACCATTAGTAACGATTCGGGAGCTTCGATTGGCGCTGCAAGACGAATGGGCAACAATGCCTCAACAACTCATTGACACCCTCATTCTCAGCATGGGCAGACGCTGTGAAACCCGCCTAGCAGTCGGGGGAGATCATATCCCCTACTAAAGACCGGATGTTTGTTGCTGGACACTCATCACAGGGATGTTTCGGCCTTCAGTCGCAATGCGCTCCATGCTACTTTTTCAATAAAGCTTCTTTTTATCCCTCTGATTTCTCTTTTAGTAAGTGTTGCTTACATTACACATGTCCTTACGTATTGGGGGTCTTACGGTATTAAATGTGTTGATTTGGAAAGCTTTTGTACAAAGTTATATTGAAAAAACTGTCTCGTCCTTAATTTTTGCACACCAGTGTATATTCGATATTTATTTTGAAAATATCATGCTATTTTGATATTTTCGATGTTTATTTTTTAAACTATGGTATTTTCAATATAAATATTATATTAATCATAGTAATATTGTTCATTTGTTGTTAAAAATAACCAAAAAGTTATGCACTATATTTTTATGATGTATTAATACATCATTAATATAACAAAGTATAATAAAATATTCGTTTTTTACCTGTACTTTATGCTCATAAAATTAATAGTAATGAAATAATTTCAATTCATATTAAAAGTGCCTAATTAAGTGTATTAAAGTTTGGTCAGAAAAAAAGAAAATGTCTTATGAATGTGCACCAACGAATGCATATTTTTTATTTCTGAATCATATAACTAAAAGTAGCTAACACGAGAAAAACAGCTAATGCTAAATTAACTCTATTAAATTTGATAAAAATGTAAAATGAAATATTAGATATAAATAATGAGAAATACATTAATTTTAAGTTTACATATTGTAAGAAATTAAAGAGTAATTTGAGGTTGCATTAACTATTTTGAAGACTTGACTTTGTGCTGATTGAAAATATCTGATATACAGTGGCTCCCAAAAGTCTTCGTACACCTACGACTTTCAACGAAATAGGCCCCAATCCATTGGTTAGAATTAATATTTTGGAATAGGTATTTAATTATAAGATCTATGATCAACTTTTAACAAAACTACATGAAAAGTTTTTAAAAAATATTGAAACTTGATTTTTTAAAAATCAAAAACCAAAAAGTGCCGGTAATTTTATCTCACAAAAGTCTTCATACACTTTATAAAATGTCTATATATTATTGAATAATCTAACTTTTGATTAAGTTATTAATTAGTAGAATATCATACGGTATTCATAGCACCTTTTAAACGTCTGGGAATAGATTTCATTCTTTTTCTTTCTTTTTTTTTGCGTAATTTCTGAGTAAGTGTTCAACCACACTTCGAGTCTCACTGTTTCTAGCTCTGTTTTCGTCTTAAAGCCCAATTTTCGTAATCTAGCCTCCAGATATCTCTAAATACGTTACATTAAGTTAAAATCTGGAGATTGAGGGGGTATTTACTAAACTTAAGGAAAAGTTTCGAGGCACTAGACGCAAACGTTGAAAACCGTGTGCTTCTTATCGTTATGTTGATAAAAAACAAAGTTGTTTCCAATAACCAAATTTTTGGCTAAGAGTTCAAAATTGGTTTTTAAAATATTTAAAGGAACAGCATGATTCATTATTTCATCAAAAAATTACAAACTACCAATTCCTGATGCTGATATGCACCCTCACGCTAGAACACCTCCACTGTCTTGATAAACTGATCCAAATAAGTTCTTAAGATTAAGTTCGTAATTTTTTCTTCCATTTACAGTTACACAACAATTTAACCAAAAATGTTAAATTAATGTTTATCTGTAAGTAAGACATGATTCTAAAACGATTTTAGCTGAATTATCATTGGTTTTGCGACGAAAAGCGTAAGCTTTCTGTTTTACGCACGACCAAGAAAATTTCTGCGTGAAGAGGTCCCATTTATTCCAGCTAATCGGAGAACTTGACGAACAATTTTAGGTGAAAATTAAATGTAAAATGTTTCATTTAACTCTGCAGAAACTTTTACAGCACTCAAGTGTGTATTTTTCATAATTTTTTTTAACTTTAAATCTCCGATCACGTTTCGTCAACTTTGCCGGTTGACCTTTTCTTACCTTGTTTTCGGTCCGTTTCCTTTCTTTAAATTATTTTATCAAGCACTTTACTATACAAACAAATAAATTAACTAATTTAGAGACATTTCAAACCAATTTACCACTACTGTGGGGAAAAAATTCAAATTTTGATTGTTGTTTGCTGTTTTTTATACGAATACCAGCCTTTTTACAGTAATAAGCACAATATTAAGGAATAAATAAACAAAAAATTAAAGCCAAATGACTTATAAGGGTCAACACAATGCAAAAATATTAATAAAATAACATATGATAATTTTAATCATGAATTTATTCGAAAATATTTGAGTGTACGATGACTTTTATGGCGTGTTATTTCTCTGTTTCTTCGTTTTCTGACTCATTTCGAAAAAAAGATCCGTCAATATTTTGAAAAAACCAATGGGTTGTATTTAGAATGACATAGGAATGATCTGAAAAAATATTGGACTTCATATTCGAATTCAGTTTTGAGTTATTTTGGTTTTACTAAAAAATTTCAAAGTGTACGAACACTTTTGGGAGCCACTGTATATCAAAATATCTGATATTTTTGATATTTTCGAAAATATCATGTTTGTATCAAACCCTGTTTCTAATACATATATAAATTATAAAATGTTGCAACTTTTTATAAAATCCTCAAAACTTTACAATTATGAAAAATCCCTTATTTATAGAGAACAGTAAATTGAGATCTTACAGCAATGACACCCATGTCTCTATCATTCCACTTGGTTTGAAGGAAATCAATCTATGGAAGAAAAGAAAAAAGAAACTTAAATTCAAAACAAAAAGATAATGTAAAACAATGTAAAATCTTGATTGAAAAAATAAGAGGATTTTTTTTTTTTTTTTTTTTTTTTTTACACTGAATCATTTGATTAATTAAAAAATTACTTGGACTTAAATTTTATATTTATATTCAGTTTAATAAATATAAACTTAATAAAACTTTTAGAACAACAAACAAATTCTACTATCTTATTATTATTATTACTTTATTATTGTTTTAAAAAATCTAAACTTCAAAAGAAAAATTTTACTGGCAAATATCAACTCTGTATTGATTTCAGTCAGTGATTCGTCATTTGTTTATTTTCTTTATAGATAGGTTAGGAATAAATGAAAAAAGATCAAATAAGCTTTGTGCTACAATATGATTAAATTGGAAAAACAATATAAATAAAACACAAATTAACACAAATATACAGCATATAGCTATTTCAAGGCTACAATGGAGCCATCAGTGCAAAAAACTCAGCGCACAGAAAAGTCTGGTTGTGTGCTGAGTTTTTTGTGCTTTATTTACGTTGTTTTTTCAACTTAATCAGATCAGGAATACATAGAGAAAAATAACCAAAAGGAAGCACAGCGGAGAAATTCAGGAATTTAATTTTGTATCTAATAGACCAGTTCTTGAAAAAATATCGAGCTTTAATATCAAATGAAACAGCATTATTGGAAAAGAAAAGAAAAACTTCCAAGTGTTTTGCATATTGTATTGATCTTAAAACGTAGGAGGTCAAAGGATACATGCAAGATGAATTTTATTGAGAAACAAATATTTTCTCTTTATATTTAATAAAAATTAATACAGTCCAAGGGAACTAATAGAAACAGATATTTGAAACATTAAATTTTGTTCTTGTGGGGTTGTAGAATAAAATTGCATTTTAATAAGAAATTCTAAAGAATGAATCTCAAGAAGTCATCAGAAGTTAGCTGTAATGAAATTTCATCATACAATAAAATCGACGCAAATAATGCTTCCTTCAAATAATAGCTTTCTTCTGGACATAAAATGCTTTGACTCATAAGTTAGATATAATACTACAATGAAAAATTTCTCTGCCATTTTAATAAATATTTCAAAAAAACAAAAAAAAATGAATCTCAAGAAGTCTTCAGGAGTTTACTGTAACGAAATTTCACTACACAATAAAATTTATGTAAATAATGCATCCTTCAAATAATAACTTTCTTTTGGACATAAAATGCTTTTACACATAGGTTAGGTATAATACAAAAAATATGTCAATGAAAAATTTCTCTGCCAGTATTGGATATTGCAGAGCCAAAATAGAAGAGTGATTCATTAACACAGCTCAATTAGCAAAAATAAATGAATAAATAAAATAAAATGAATGAATAAAATACTACTAATAATAATAAAGGGACAAAAAAAAATCAATTACTGAAAAATATCTTCCTGCATTGTAGCAAAATAGCAGGATGTTAAGAAAAAAACAAAAAACACTACCAAAAGGACTTTTCTTTTCAGTAAATATTAAAAGTAAAATTTGACACAAAAACTGGCTTGAAAAATGTTTCATACATCATTATAAAGACAAAAAAAAATCGTCAATGAAGGTAAATGCACCTTAGTGGATATACACCAGAAGCGGATAAGGTCTTTGAAAAGTAAAAACAAGACTTTTTCCCTGCTAGGTGCCCCCCTAAAAAAATAAGGGGGTAATTTTTAGCAGGTTTCCTATCTAGGGAAAAAGTCTTATCATTATTTTTCAAGGACATTATCCGCTTCTGGCATGGGCACCAATATAAGGGGAGTAATTGTAGGAGCTCAAGCACCCCTCCTCTTAAAAATAAGAACTTCCTTTTGATTTTAGTACTTTTTTCTTTACAAAAAATGTAAAAAACATTTCTTCTCCAGCCATTAATGAGTAAGTTATTAAAAGCGTCAAATTTCAATTTTTCTAATCTTTACGGAAATGGGTTTCCATGGGGAAAATATCCTGCCAAACCATGGGGAAAATATTTGAGCCTCCCCTCTCTTAAAATTGTGCATATGGGTGACCATGGCTTCTGGTGTAGTATCCACCACAGGTGTACTTACTTTACAAATTAATTAAGTCATAAAAAAATACGTAAGTGATTTTCAGTTTGCTACCTACATTTCAAAACAATGTGTTGCTCCAACTAGATTTGCAACATCAATCACAACACATCAAAGTTTGAAATCAAAACATTGATGGTATTGATATTGATACATCAACCAAAAATAAAAACTTGCAATACATTAGTAACCTCTAACAAAGGATTTTATGAGAAAAATGAATAAATTTGACAGTGCTTGTGTTTCGTAATTTATAACCAAGATACATAACTGTCAAAGCAAAGCCAATAGCAATACTGAATAGTCATATTTGGATTCAGAGGGTCATTTGTCACAAGAATCAGCATGGTGTTAGAAGTATTTAAAACATGCATTTTAATCCAATAGAAGACATGCATAATTCAAAGTATTCCGTTTCCTTAATCAATAAAAATTTGCTGAATGGTGTGATCCCAATTGAATTTGAAACGTTTTAGAGAATTTTTAGGATTAATTAATCATTGTAAATACCCTAAATTTACTTAGGATGTTGTGGCAGTTTGCGACATCAACCCTTTTCCTATGACAGATACAACTTTTGTAGCAGAAAAAATTCCATTCTGGCAACAACGATAACTGTATAAGTACAATATTCAAACTAAGTAAGATAGTCATGGTGTTATTGCTTTTTTTAATGATATAATGAACAATTAAGCAGTAGGTTACCGCCCTTACCCTCTGACAGTCCTGGGTCATGAGCAGGGCCGGATTTAGGAGAGGGCAGGCAGGTCTACTGCCCTGGGGCCTCCACAACAAAGGGGCCACCACAATAAAATTTTTACAAAATATCCTAACTTTCACGAGTCCAAAATATCGAATATATACGTATATATCAAAATATTTGGATATCTATCAAAGTATCGGATCTTTTCGAACCCTGATTAGGGGCCTCTACTCCTTCGTTGCCCCGGGGCCTCCATACTTCCAAATCCGGCCCTGGTCATGAGTAAGATGTGTGAAATTCTTCCACATAAAATTTTTTTTGGGGTAGCTTACCATGTAAATCAAGTGCACTACCTCCTATCAATGCCTAGCTACTGCCCTGTGCCTAAGACCATTTGATAACGAACATTTAGCATCAGAAAAATAAGTGTAAAATGCTTCTGAAAAGTGCTCGCTAGGGCATGATAAGAGGTTTAAAATCCTCAGAGAGTTAAGTCAAGATTAAGGCAGAGCTGCGTGCAATATACCGACAACCCGGTTATCACATCCAAAGACTGCAGTTTGGTCCCTGTTATGAACTCATCAGTCTGGAATAGCGATTAACCGAATTGAAGGCAGATGTCATCTCATTATAGCAGAGAGTACCAACAAGTACCAAAATTAATTTAATTCACCAGCGAGAGTCCGCAGATATTGTGCAGCTCAAATTGTAAACAGACGGCAAAGCTTAGATTTACAAGCTGAACTTAACCATTCCTGCGGACTCTCGCTAATGAGCTAAATTTATTTTTGAAACTCTCTGCTTTAATGAGATGACATCTGCCTATCATCAGTTAATCACTATTCCAGACTGATGAGTGCATAACAGAGACAAAACTGCAATCTCTAGATGCGATAACAGGGCTGTCGATGCATAGCATATATATCGACAGAAGGGCAGAAGAACTTCTAAGGAAGTTCTTCTGTCCTTATATAGTTTGGTAAGACCTCATTTGGAGTATGTTCAGTTTTGGTCTCCTTATCTTAAGAAAGATATTAATGTATTGGAAAGGGTTCAAAGGCGGGCTTCAAGGCTAATAAATGGACTTTCTCATTTAGACTATGATTCCAGGCTTAGAAGGCTAAAAATGTGCAAAGAGACCGAGGGGACATGATTCAGTTGTTTAAATTTATTAAAATTAAAGATGTTACGGGGTTGAAGTTTAGCACTGAAAACAGGACAAGGGGTCCTTGTTTTAAGCTATTTAAATCTCAGGCTAACATAGATATTAGGAAAAGTTATTACTTTAGCAGGGTAGTGGAACCTTTGAAACAGCTTACCGGAAGAGGTGGTAATGAGCAAGGGAGTAGATAGTTTTAAGAGGGCCATTGATCTTCACTGGGGATTGTAAATTGACTAGGACCAGTCCAGCTGGGCTCAGAGCCTGTTGCTGGTCATCACTTTTGTATTTGTATTTGTATTTATATAGTAAACAATGCCCGAAAATCCATACCATTAGTTTACATATTGTGCTGTAACATAAATATGTACTAACATGCTGTTTTATTTGTCAAGTGCCTGCCACATGGAAAAATTTCATTTCAATAAACAGTTCAAACTATGCCATGTTTTAATAAGTATTGAACACAAAATTGTAAATACCTTCTTTAAAGCTTTTCTTTCTAAAACATTAGTTTTGAGTTCTTCAATCCCATTTTGTTCTAGATATTCTGGAATTTCGTCAAATGCAGTTTTGAAGATTTCAGAAGCCCCTAATGATGCACTACTTCTTTGAGGAACAATATCCGCTAATATATTATTGTCCTCAGCAATTTCTTCCGCCACAACATATTCCTTCCTTTCCTCCTCCTGAAGTGACGACTTTGCATCAGTTTCTTTCATCCTTTGGAACTTTACTGATTTTCCCTTACTCTCTAGAATGCTTTTGTCAGACGGAGCGGGTTTCGGTTCCTTTCTGCTTACTGGTCCTTTTTCAGAACTGCCATTTTTCTTCTCCTCTTTCATACTGAAAAACTTTTGCTCATCATAATCTGAAGGGACTTGCAAAAAGACATTAAAGTCTGAAGAAAAATCTGTACTTTTCTGCTTTGAAATTTGACTTGTCGAACTCTGTTTTGATTCGTGTTGAGAATCGACTTCATTTTCTATTTCCTGCACACCATCGACCTCTCTAGATAAATTACATGAATTCCAAGAATCAATTACTTGTTCAACTAAAAAGTTTTTAATGCACGTTCTTTTTTTATCATTCAGCCACCAAAATCGTTCTTCTTGTTCCATTTTATTACTCTTTAATAGCTTCCTTCTCTTCCATTTTCGTTTATTCAGGTTAAGCTTTTTATCTGTCATTTCCTCCCTCTGTTTCAAATATTCCATCACCTTGTCCATTCCCATCTGCTTGGACTTTTCTAACAACTCCTTTCTTTTCAGCTGTATTTCTTTCAATTTCTTCTGCATTATTTTACGTTCCTGCACGTTTTGAGGTACTTCATATAATTTTACCGAATGAACAACTTGAAGAGGTTCAGAAATTTTTGTCTTAATTGGAATTTTTTTACTTTTAAAAACCTTTTCATACTGTTCTGATACCTTACTTCCCATCACTTCAGTATGACGCTGAAACAAAACATTGAATAACCCTTCTTCCTTGATCATTATTTTTTCTTCAGACACTTCCTTTCCATTAATTCTTTCCTTCTTTGGACCCGCTACATCAACAATTTTTTGCTCACCCTCAACAACATTCTGAACTGTTGAAATCATGACCTTGATAACCTCTGCAACACATTTCCTATTCCTCGCAATCAATTCATCCACAGCTACTTTATTGTAATGACGAATGACCCTTTGCCAATTAATGCTGAACGTCATGTTGATCAATTGGTCTGAAATGAGTTCGTTCAATTTAAACAATGCTGCATCATTCTCCTTCTCTTCAACAAAAGCTTTTTCTACTGCCTTACACATATCTTCCACTAATAGTGTACAAATATTTTCAGCATCATCCACAATACTTTCTGAAAATGCGCGGTAAGTGGCAATAATTTCCTCATTACTCGGACCACTTTCACTAGCGCCACTTTTTTCATCTGGTGCTTGTAATTCTTCCACTGCAGAATCATCTATTTTTTCATCCATGTCTGACAATTCTTCAACAGCTGATGTCACACTTTTTCTTGATGCAGAAACTTCATTTGCATCATATGGAGCAACATCACTTTCTACAACATCCATCTTTTTTTCCTCAACGTCACTCTCAACTTTTATTAGCAAGTCTTCAACACAAGCCACAATCTGAAATAAGCATTGCATGACATCTTTGCAACAACTGAACAGTTCCGATTTGGAAACTTCTTTCTTCAAAACTTCGTCTTTCTTCTTTCTCATTACTTTATTTTTCATAAATGACTTTTCCACATCTGCTATTATCCTGAAGACTGTTTTGTGGACAACTTTCTGCTTTTCATAAAAAAATAAAAGATTTAAGTCATTCATTGAAGCTATTATGTCTATAGTAAAAATCATGCTCAAAATTAATTTCTCAATAGCAGCATACTCCTGATAAATGGAAAATGTTTGCTTATCAGAAGGGAATTTTGATTTTGGATCCCCCGACCTCTCCATTTTTGCTGATTTTTCTATCCCTTTTCCAGTTTTCTTTCCTTTCTGTTGCACCTGCTTCCCATCAGTTGTGAATACCCTTTCAACTGACAGTAGCATGCAATTCAAAGCAGCTTGAATGTTTTCTACACCACCGCATTCAAAGTCCTGCAACATAATTTCCGAAATGTGATTGTCAATTTTTTGTATTTTGCAGTAAGCGCTGATCATTTTAGAACATTCCACAATTTCACTTTCAGTACAAACATCTACTACAGATATCATGTTTCGAATGGTGGTTTTTGTCACATTTTGATTCTCATTTAATTCTTCCTCAAAAGCACAAACTTCCTTATAAATTATAAATGCTTTGTAGGCATCTTCTTTTTGCTCCTTGGTTAATGCTTCATCCACAGTGTCAACAATTTCCTTACAAACTTCAGTAACGGAGTCAATTAATAAATACTCTTCAAGTAGCCTCAAAGGATTTAGCCCTTTCAGTACTGTATGAATCATCCTCTGGATCAGACATGCACAGTACATTTCAGTTTCATCTGGTATCCACTGATCTCCATGAAACAGACACCAAATTTTGAACCAAAACCTTGAGCAAGTGCTAAAAATCACACCTTGGCCTTCTGAATCTACTATCCACTCCAAGATCCAATTTACAGCCATTCTGAACAGCAGCATAGCTATATAAGGATCATATATTTCTACAGATGTATTCTCATAGACTTGAATTAGTCCATCCCTGTCATCTCTTTCCCACTCATAGATCTCACAGTTACTAGAAACTATATAAACAACATTTTCCAACACATTTTGGACTACACTTTTTATTTCTGCATCACCAGCCTTCTTTTTTTCTTCTTTTTGATATAAAATAAGTAACTCTTTTGCTTTACTTTGCATTTCAAATTTCTTTCTTAGAGCTTCTTCAGTATAATGAGCCTGAGTTTCAGGTTTCTGAAAACCATGTTCTCCAATTTTTCCACCAGCCTCAACTTCTGATACAACTACAGGTTTTTCACCTCTCTGGCTCAATAACTGTTTCTTATTCTTATCTTCCCTTCTCAAAGTCTGTCCCTTTTTGCCACTTCGATATTTACTTACATTAGTTCGAGTTCTGGTACCAGCAACTGTATCCAGAATGTTTCCGATCACTCTCTCCGCCGCCATTTCTGATTCGTTTGATATCTTCTTAGCACACCCTTTTTGATATGAAGAGAAAACTTTCAATGCTTTTTCCTGTTCCAAGAGAATAACGACATCTAATGTTTCCAGAAGATCAGAAACAATTGATTTAATATCTTGCATAAATGCCAACTTTTTCCATTTTTGCAAGTTTGGAATGTAATTGATAGCCATCTCCTTAAATTCAGGTTTCACAAACTTGGTTAAAACTGAGTAATGGCAGGTCATTAACTCATAGTTATTCTTATCTTCTTCAGGAAACTCATTTTCTACAATGTACATCATGTGTTGCACTGTTGATTCTACATAATACCTGTCTAGCATAAGCTCCTCCTGTAACTTGTAACAACTTGTCTTATTAACCATCATTATTGTTTCTAGAGATATTTTCTTTTTCTTACCTTCTTTAAGCATGTTAAATGTTTCACGGCTAACTTTCTCACTCATATACGAAACTGCTGCAACTTTTAAAAGCATCTCCTTATTAAACCACAAGGCACTAGATATTGCATTTTCAATAACTTTTTCAACTACATCAACATCAGTAGGTTGTAATTTCATGTAACTATAAAAGAGGAATTCTTCATCACCGGCGCTTTCCGTTTTTATCTCTTCTTCTATTTCTACTTTTTCTGTGACTTGAATCATGGCATTAATTACTTCCGTAACAATTTTCTTGACATTCTCAAGCAACTCGAATTCTTCCATTTCCAATTTCAAAAAATCAAGCAACATTACTTGTGAATTCTTAGCAGACTCATCCAGTTCCTTTCTTTCAGCAGCATGAATGATCATTTCAATGACTTTTTCCACATCTTTTGCAACCCTATAAGTATTAAACATGTAGTTTAACTCCATTTCTGATTCTAGTGATGCTATTTTATCGACAGTAAGAACTGCAGCAGAAGCCACGTTTGCCACAGTTCTTTCCTCATTAGACAAAACTGACTGATTCTCATCATCGCTGATCACTTCAGTGGTAAATGTGTCATTTTCAAGAATTTCTCCACTTGTTCCAATATTCTCTTCTAGAGCTTGACACGTTTTTTTATATACTGTCAAAAAATTCTCAGCAGTACTGTTTTGGTGCAACAGATCCAAACGAGTAACACAATGGAACATACTTCCCATCAGTTTTTCTACTTTGTCGTGCATGGGAATCAAAAGCACTCTTTCAAAGTCGTATTCGACGACATAGATCAAAGCTTCGAGAACTACATTAACTGAATGGTGTTCATCTATTTTTGATTTTGATTCATTGTAAAGAGAAATTCCTTTACCAAGAAATGCTTTTTCAACGTTCAACAGACATATGGTTAAACTTTTGATTGTGTCAAAAGACTGATAGGAAGACATCAGCGCATGCTGCTTACGAGTACATTCATCAACGGAGTATGTAAATCTCATAAACTTGAGTTCAAATTCCTTTGCTTTATTATAAGCAGAGAGATAAGCTTGCTTCTTTTTTGAAAGCCAAAAATTCGTACTAGATCCTTCATCTTCAAAGGCATATGGTGAACTGTCGGAAATATGAATAGCTAATAATAAATTATTTACCACATTTTCAATTGCAGTTTCACTTGGCATGGCAGATGGAACCTCCAAATTATCACAACCCTCTTTATTTTTACTTTTTACTTCTGATACCTTATTTAAGTTCGGAGCATTCTGAACTATATCAAAATGTCTCTCATATCTTTGTTCCTCTTGGGCTCCTAATTTTTTCTTATCAACTTCGTATTGGTTATTTTCGGTCATGTAGACATTCACGACTGCTTGAACCAAATTACTTACCACTGCTTTAGAAGCTGAAATTATTTCCTTCAACCTTGATTCATCGGCATTTACCAAAACCTCATTTACTTTTTCCATTTCTAAAACTGCTATTTCATAAGCAACACTTAAAGGTACAAAAATGTGATCAAAATATTTTTTCTCCCGGTAAAAGGACAACATACTTTTGGACAAGTGACTGGGTATTACACTACTAGTCTGAACACTCCCATCAAAATGAGTGCTTAAAACCATTTTAACTACATAAATCAAAGTATCATATACATTTACAACATCCAGAACATGCTCCAAACTCATTTCAATAACATCAGACTCTTGATTATTTTCAACAGTTATGGTCAAATAACGTATAACATTCTCTACTTCTTCAAACCCATTTTCTTCACCCCTTATAGAAACCTTATCAGCTTCTTCCGAGAAGAGGGAAAGTAAATTAGTATGAAAATCATCATGCAGTGTTTTGAGATGCTTCTGAAACATTTTCCGGGGATCTTTTCCAGAGAAAAATTTAGGATCTTTGCCTCGAAGTTTTTCGACATACATTTTAAACAACTTATTCTTTTCTTGAGGAGTTTTTGCGAGTAATTCTGTAGGATACTCCACTTCCTTATCAATTCTTTCAACAGTATGAATAAGTACTTTAGTCAGAATCTGAACATCATGTACAAAAGCATCAGTCTCTTTGAAATGCTGAAAGAATGCCTTGTTCTTTTCTTTGAGCTCCGACAAATAATCCTTCTCGACAGAGGCAAGCAAAAACTCAACTGTGTCTGAAACTCCAATCAAAACAGCCTGAGTATAGGTGATGACATTTTTAACCAAAGGTACGACTTCACCTCTTTGAACAGAGAGAATCACGAGATCAAGTACAGGTTTTACTTCATTCAACTGCTCTTGCAGGTGTCGTTCAATAGAAAGGGAATGATACTTTGCCAAAAAGAGGTCCACAGAAGAAAAAGAAATTACCGCTTCGATGGATCCAATCATGTCGGAAATAAGCTCTTCGAGCACTTGAACAGTTCTACTTTTCACCAGGCTGTTATAAATGTTAGCCAAATTTACCGATCCGGAATGAGGTCTCGAATTATCCCTAAAAAAGTTCTCTTCAAGTGCAGCCACAATGTATTTCATTACAATTTGTACATCAGACTCCTCTGCCATAATATGATATATAATAAGCAATTCTTCTGGCATGTGAATTTCATAACACATCATATTTCTTTGTACTTTTTTACTGCAATGCTCATTTTCAACTTCTTCACGATAAATCTGGAATACTCGTTCTGGCTTAGGGGTGACTACAATTTCAGACAATTCTTCAATGACCAAATAAATACTCTCAATTAACTTTTTAGCTTCTTCGGTAAATGCTATATCATAATATGCATTGAATAGTAGTTCACAGCTTTTATTCTGTTTCTCAAAAACATTTCTTTCTGCCTTACGAATGAGACTTTCAGGAACTGCTTTAGTACCCTGGGTTTTAGAAACTGAAATATTTTTTCCTTTGTCAACTGCCTGAAGCTTATTTTCATGGACAATATCAGAACAATCCTTTTCCCTGTTTTCCAATATTACACTATTTTCAACCATTTCAGAATAAAGTATGGAGATGATGTCAGAATATTCATCCCATTCAATCACACCTTCCACTACACAAACTATGTTTTGAAGAACCATTTCAACAGCACTCTGCCGCTTCTTTTTACTTTTTGAAACTCTCGAGACAACTTGATTTTCAGTTAAATTAAAATAAATAGCGAAAAGCATGTCAGAATAATCTTTAGCATTCCAGTCACTAATACCAGCAACTGTGTTACAAATAACAGCAACTAGTTTTCCAATCAAATCTTCATCCCTTTCCTCCTTGTTACTAAAAGCTTCATTGGTTTTCCAACCAGGTCTGGTTGATTTAGTAACTTCTTCAACAGCATGGATCATGATGGAGATCAAACTTCTAACATCACTTGTAATTTTTTCATCCTGAAACTTAACTTTAATAAAATTATTTTTTCTCTGTTCTTTGTCAGCAGTATTTAATTCCTGATAAAACTGTAGCAATTTATGGGTGCCAGCATAAGTACTGTCATGACTTTGGTTCTGCTCTTCCATCTTTAGAATTTCTTCCCCAACTAGATGCTCTTCCACCATACTGTCAATTCTGACAGTCCCTATTGCAACGGCTTCTTTCATGTGCTCAACAACCAGACTAATTATCTCGTTGTTATCCAGATAATGAAAATGATAAAAATACAAGGATCCTTTAATATGGCTCTCGAATTCATCAGAAAATGGCGACGAAGATATAAACCCATAATCATAATATTTCATGTCACTACAAGTACTAACTAGATCTTTGATCGCTACAGGTTTTACTAAATCCCAAAGAGCATTTTCTAAAACTTTGTAACTATCGTAAATAGATGCGACATTTGAAGCAGAGATGAGTTCAAAATAAATTTCCATCAACTGATTCAACGCGACTCCTTTCCAAGTTTCAAAGACAACATCTTGTAAAGTCACAGTTCTGATCATGCTCTCAATCAGTCCCTCAACATTATTATCTTCTGCATTAGATGTGATGTACTTTTTTCCTTGAAAGCTGATCACCGCCAAAATCATGCTCTCAACAGTCACCTGAACATCACACTCACGTTTGTGGTCAAGTAGTTGAGATTGTGACACTTCTTTTGGAGCCTCCTCTTGATAATAAGATAGCACTCTTTTTTCCCGTTCTGTAAACTCAAATGGAGTAATAAAATCAGCGTTCAGAACATATAGAGCTTGCTCTACGAAGATTTCCCTGTCAACAGCCTGCAACATATCTTGTAAAACCTTCTTAATTTGATCTAACTCTTTATCAATTTCAATTTCTCTAACAATATTTTGAAAAAATTCTTCAAATAAAATTGCATTCAACCTTTTGCTTTCAAGTATGTAACATTTTTCAACTGTAGATATCATGACATTAATCATTTTCTTAACAACAGGCTCTATCATCCTCAGAATTGGTGCTTGTTCCAGTCTTATCATTTTTTCTATTGCCAAAATCAGATTCTCAACAATGCTTCCAACTATTTTATCTTCTTCCACTTCGATAAGCATCCCTTGCATTGCATGTGCTTCTTGAATTTGGAAAATATTTTCATTGGCATCATGAAACCAGATCGCGAGTTCATCAGTATTTACATCCAAATTAGGCATAATGTTTTTTTCTAATAAATATATCTCATGTTCCTTGTCGTGTTCATTAATGTCTAGTGTTTTATAAGCTTCAAGCATCAGTTGATCAGAATTATCAACCAAAAATGCCACAATATCTATCACATGCTCAACTATGTTCACGACATTTTCATGAATTTTCATGCCAGCATATAATTCAAGAACAGAAATTTTCAATTGATAACAATGTAAAACATCATCAAAAGAGAAGATGAATGATGTCATATTGTTGACTAAAACCAACATTTCTTGATCTAGTTTTTCCTCTTTTTCATACTCCAGTCCATCAAATTCTACATTTATATTACTTTCGACATCAATTCCTTCACTTTCTTTTTTATCATTATTTTCTTCTATTGCATCCACTCCCACAGCAAGTGTTTTAATTTCATCTGCTTCATTTTCTTCTTTTCTAAATTTGACAGAATCATCCCTTTCATTACTACCACCTTCTCCAAATATACAAGATTCTACCCACACTTTAATTGCTTCATTAAGTAATTTAACTACATCTTGAGATATCAGTGAATCAACAGCAGTTATTACATTTTCAACTAATCCCACAATTTCACTTTTCTGCATAGGAAACAGTACTACATTACTTTCCACTATTACTTTCCTACAAAAATTCTCAGCAGCGAAAACTTGCTCATAAAGACCTTCAAATTGCTTCGTCGTTTCATGTCGGCTTCTCACAATTGTATCATTTATGACTCTTTGCAGAGTTTCTGGATAAAGAGCAACCATTCTATCTTTCTCAGCATCAGCTGCTCTTTGAACTCGCTGAATATTTCTCTGAATTTCATCCTCTAGAATATGCAACCTCTGAGTCAGTAGGGGATAAAAAAGTGGGAGAACTTTGTTTTCAAAAGCAAACTTGATGAAACATTTGTTTATCTCATTTCTGCGCTGTTCAGAGAATGGAAGTTCATTTTTCTTCAAGTAATGGACATCACGGAGAATATCTTCTACATCGTTGTCATTGATCACTGCTTCAAACGCTCTTATGTACGAATCAACTAAACATTTGTAAGACTCTTTTTCTGCATCAGGAACAAGGGAAAGAATTTTGGAAAGTGCTGTGGACATACTTGGTTTCTCAAAAGTTGCAGAGTGTTTCTTCAGAACATTACCATCTTTGCCATGACTTACAACATTCAGTGCTCTTTTCCCAAGACTGTCTCCTGGCACTGCTTTTACTTTCATATCAGACACAAATGCAATTGTAAATAGCACATTTCTAACAACAAATTTAATATCTTTTTCAACATCATGACTATCAGTTATATCTTTCACTTCTTCTTTTTCATCAAACTCTGCGAAATCATAATCACTATCAGAGTTTTCACTTTGGCTTTTTACTTCATCAATTTCTTCTTTGCCGTTGAAAATGTTTTTGTTTAGTACATTTTTTCTATTAGTTCGCACAGTAGAAACTGCATTTTGTGAACTACCAGTTTCTTCTTTCTCATCAGCTCCATGCTTTTCATCCAAGATATAGTTTCTGAATCCAATTGAATCCGTGTCAAAACCTAAGTTACCTTCCTGAACATATTCATCCCATAAATCATCAGGCAAATCATCTTCTTCCCACAATGAATTAGTGAGTTTACTTATGTCCCAAGGGTTGTGAGTGTCATCTTCCCATGGATGACTAGATTCATTTTGATTAAGGAAAACATCATTACTACTTTTCAAGTAAAGACTTAATTTTTCACTAGGTAAATCATCCCATTTCGTTCTTGTCAACATATAATATGAAAGCTCATTTCTAGTCTTTAACTTGGTTATTGGTATATTGTCAATACAAGAGTGTTCTCTTTTTCCCTGCTGATCCATGCTCATTTCTCTGCCAGATTTAGTCACTTGTGAAGAATAAGAAGAGCTTGGACCATCTCTCCTATCGTCAACCATTTGTCTGCTGCCAATAACTGTCTTCAACACACGCATAATACATGTACTTTTAGATTCAAAATCACTTTTAACTTTTGTGATAATTGTACCAGAATTTTCCGTCTTCACGAATGCGACTGTAAATAACATATTTCTGACCAACCTCTTAATTGCAAATACACCTCCCAAGCTTTCAATCAACTTCTTTTCAAATGAGTATGATACTTGAAGAATTTCCAGTAACTTCGCAGTTTGTCTTTCTTTTTTCTCTTTTTGCAATTTAACTTGCATTGGAACTACTTCAACGCACACGTCAATTATGTCATTTAAAACTTTTATGCAGTCTTGAATTATGTCTTCGACAGGTAAGAAAGGTCCTTTTGAGTGATCATAGCCTACTTCTTTTGCTATTCTCTTTTGATCTGCAATTATCTTGTGTTCTAGAACTATTTCATTTGATTCAAATATAATTTCATCGTCTTCTATTTTGGTTTGGATACTGTCATCAGTTACAAGTGCTTCAACTTCATCCTTAGCATTAGGCACATCTGTGAAACAAAAGTTGAGACAAATTGTTACGGATGCACCAAACACGATATTTTGCCAAATGCCTAATATTTGGGTGAAATTCTGACCGAATAGACTGAATATTTTTTGAAAATTTCTTAACTACTATTTGTATTTATATTTTATGTCATTTTAAAATAAAAAAAATGATTTTCTGTTTTGTGACTTTTGTGAAATTTAAATGCACTTCCATTTAACATTGTACATTTATTTGTATTAAGTATAACTTTTTATTTATGATAAATAAAAATCACAATAAATCATTCTAAAGGCAAAGGCAAATTAGTATAGCAAATGGCTAATTATCTTTTTAGATATTTGTGAAATTATAGTTTTTTTTTTTCAGCTGTATATTTTAAAAAAATTTATCAGTTAATTAACTTACCATACAGTAAACTCCAGATTATTCTCTGCCTTTCACACTTGCAAAAAAAATTTCTTTTTCACTGATGATTAATTGATAGATAAATATGCATATTTTAACTTAACAAATGCAAAATCTATTTTTAGATGAGCATTCCTTATCCGATTTCTCTCTTCCCTTTCCCTTCCAGTGACATCAAACCATACAATTTCACCGAAACTTGACTAGTTGAAACTTGATTTTTAGATCTATGCTATCTACTGCTTTACCCTAGTTACTGATTTTTAGATCTACACTACTTACGTGCGTAAACGAGTGATCGGGTCAGTTTTAAAAGAATTCCTCTTCCTTCCCTATGTGTTTTTGGAGTAATCTAATTTGATCTGTTGCACGATTTGTCTGTGCATGTATATAATCGGTTTGGAATAATGAGCGATCCTTTTTTAGCTTTAACATGCACTTTTTATACACAGTTATAATTTTAGCCATAGTTTAAATGTATGCTAGTGTTATTGATCTTCTTAACCTATTGCATACATTAGTACTGAATTTACAGATTATTCGCGGTTACTGCGCCACCTTATTCCACAGATAATCGGGAGTTTACTGTATTTGTGAACACTTAAACTATGAGGGTTTTTTTATTTATTTACTGTTTTATATTTAAATGATATAAAAAAATAAAGTAAATGTAATCTGTCATAAGATTTTTAAAAAATTTAAAAGCACCAAAATTTACATTTAACATCTAAGTGTTTCCTCCCCATTAAAATTACTTTTAATGTGATACTATTAGTAAGGAAACAATTTGCATTAATTTTGTACTATGGTACTATGCCAAAATTTTCATTTGTTGCATTAAAAATGTGTGCTTATTTAATAATTGTGAAACATTTAAAAAATTTACTATTTGGTAGCCGATTATTACCGACTGAACTGAAGATTCGGATTGAATATTCAGTGCATCCTTACAAATTATGCACTGATGAAAAATATTGATGTTTGAATGAGTAAAATACCGAGAAGTTGATTTCACAGCGTAACAAAAGTTCATTTGATATGGGATAAAACTCGTTAATACTTAAAAATTCATGTGAAACTTCTTGTTTGCAACCTAAATCACTACAGGAATTGGGACTAATGCAATGTTGTTGATTTTGAAATGACTTTAAAGTGTTTTCCTTTGAAAAATATTTAAAAAATTTTACAAACAATTTTTCTTTCAATACATGGATGAAATTTCAGTTACACTCATTCCTCAAGAAACTGATTAAATAGTACATTTGAATCGGATTCTGCAGTTTTCATCATTTCCCCAACATTTTAAATATTTTATTTGAAAATTATTTTATTTTTACTCATGTCCTTGCACAGTACACATACACTTTATCTTATATGTTATCAACTCCTCTATTTTTAAATTTCAAACTATTTATGTTGAAAGGTGGGGGGATATGTTACTTGTGCAGTAGATATTAATTTAAGAGATATAGATATCAGATATTAATTTAAATTAGATAAAAATAAGTCTCATTACAATACAAATGTAATGAATTATTTATGTGCATTTTATGCATGTATTTTTCTTTAAATTTTAACGCTTTCCTTTAATAAACGCTCAATGATTAGGAATGCTGTACAGAAAGCTTTGAACCTCTTAAATCTTTTGAATACACAGTGAAGCACTGTTTATATGTTTTTGAAGAGACCATATGAAAAAAGCATATACCTGTAAAAAATGTATAATTGGTATACGTTAATGTGTATTAGACTCTGGAGGGACCAATTTTAAAAACGTTTACAGGTATCCCTTGTATAACACGGTTAATTTGTTCCGTGTAGTATTGAAACTGTGTTATATGAGACTTTTTTTATAAATGGTTTTTTTCACTCATTTTTTAACCTAATTAATCATGTACATATCATAAATCATGTCAATGTGTACCGTGTTATATCGAAACCATGTTCCGTGTTATTTCAAAACCATGTTCCGTGTTATATCGAAACCGTGTTACACGAGACCTTGAAATAATGTAAATCAAGGAATGTGTACCATGTTATATCAAAACCAAGTCATAAGGTGCAAATTTTATAATAGCTGAAATTTCGGCCCAATAAACCCACAAACGAAAACTGGCAACCAAAACATACAAAGACCCACTGATTTAAAAATAAGAGTTGTTATAAACGATATAACTTAATTATTTTACATACCTCAAATTAAAACTGTTATGCACAACAAGAAAAAACTTTATCTGCTTTTCTTTCTGTACTAAGAACAAAACACATTCTATAAGAAAAAAAAAATCTGAGCTTTTCTGTAGAAATAAAGTTTGTCTGAGCGACAACAACAAAACAAAATTTTAAATAAAATAAATAGAATTATTCATTCTACTTATTTAATTCTATTTATTTTATTTAATATTTTGTTTCAACTACATTTTTTATTTATCGTTTGCCAAGTTTAGCTTACGTTTAATCCTAGTATTATTTTCTTACAATGTATTGAAAACAAAATAATATTCACTGTTGAGAAATATCAAGCTTGTACTTAAAATTAAAAAGTTAGTGTTATACGTTGAAACCAAACTTAAGAGTTCAAAGCAGACAATTTTTCATAAAAGTTTCATAAAAACAAAGTAAAAACTTATTACAGTTGTTATCATACATTTTTGAACAGCGTATTGAACAAAAACGAAATTCCTTCTTTTAAAATTCATGTTGGATCAAAACCGTCTAGCATTAAAAATCTGAGCTTTTCTGTAGCAATAAAGTTCGTGTGAGCAACAACAACAAAACAAAATTTAAAATAAAATAAATAGAATTATTCTATTTATTTAATTTTATATTTTTTTTCCACTACATTTTTTATTTATGGTTTGCCGAATTTAGCTTATGTTTAATCCTAGTGTTATTTTCTTACAATGTATTGAAAACAAAATAATATTCACTGCTGAGAAAAATCAAGCTTGTACTTAAAATTAAAAAGTTAGTGTTATACATTGAAACCAAATTTAAGAGTTCAAAGCAGACAATTTTTCATAAAAGTTTCATAAAAACAAAGTAAAAACTTATTACAGTTGTTATCATACATTTTTTAACAGTGTATTGAACAAAAACGAAATTCCTTCTTTTAAAATTCGTGTTGGATCAAAACCGTCTAGCATTTAAAATCAAGTTTTGCACTGTGTAATATCAAAACCGTGTTATAATAATCACAAATTTGGTACCGTGAAATATTGAAACCGTGTTGTAGAAAAACCGTGTTATACGAGGGACGCCTGTAATTGATAAAAACCTATAAAAGAGAAACGAATAAACGGTACTTCACTGTATCATATCCCCTTGATTTAGGTCAGAAGAAAAAAACTTTTTTTTAAATAAAAAATTTGGTACATACCTTCAGATGGAAAGTACATTTTCTCAAGTTCCAGCAAATAGTTTCGTGTTAGTTTTCCAGATGGGTGATTTTTCAGAAGATAGTTCGCGAAATATTGTATAGGATCTGCAGGTCTAGAAGAAAAAATATAAAGATTAAAAAAGCACCAAAACAGAAAGTAGAGACAATGCATGAAATATACAAATGTTAAAACTATTTTATTTACTATCAAAATCAAATAGTATTAAGTGCTTTAATGCGACAACCAGTAATGCAAAAATGACTACCTTAAAAAGTATTTTTTCTTTTTATTTTTCAAAAGTCAATTATATAACGGTAAAAAGAAAAAAAAAATGCTTCAAAATTAAAAAAAAATACATGTAAATTATAAAGTACATTCAGTATTTTTAAAGTAGATATTTTTTGACTGAAAAAGACTGGTATTTATAAATCAGCTTACGTACAGGCTTTGAATCAGCTTAACTGGTCATCAGTTTTCCATCAGTGTTTGCATTAAATTACTTAGTTGAAAAAATTAAAAGCTGAAAACTAAGGAGAACTAGCATGAGTAAGTTCAACCATCAAATTTTAGTATTGAAGGGGTTTTAAAAATATAAGGGATTTCTTAAACTAAGCCTGTATGGCAGTTAAAAAATCTAATATTGAGATGACTATTATTATTCTTTTGGAGTTAGAAAAAAATCTACAACTTTTAAGTTTAAAAAAAAGTTTAAAAATAAGTATCAATTAGTTTTCTGATATAAGTAGGGGTGGGCAATGTTGTTCCTTTTAAGCTGCCATTCATTAATTATGTAAGGGTCCCGAGGGGGAGGGGGATTGAAAAAATCTCTACATTCCCCTACTTTCCGGGGGGTCAAACCTATTCTTATGTAACATATTTTATATTAGAAATCGTGCGGTCAAGTGATTTGGCAGGGATCATATGTCATTTACGTAAGGGAGATAAAAAACTTATTACGATTTGTTTTACAAATAACAAATAGTGTAAAATGTTATAAAAGAATCGCACTATGTATTGCATGTTTTATATTTAATTAGTATTGCATCATATACAAAAAAAAAAAAAAGTCGAAAAAACATTTAGTTTAGATTCCAAGTTTTTAGTAAATATTTCTTTTCATAAAAAGGTTTACTTCATTAACAGTGAATTTAATAGTGATTCCAGTGATGTAAGATTAGTTATTTTATCATTTGGAAAAACTAAATCGAATCTTAGGTAAGAATAGGGGGGAGGGGCTTGGAAAATTTTACATACCCTTACATGGGGGAAGGGGTGGGCTCAAAAATTGGCAAAATCATTCTTACGTATTTAATGAATGGCCCCTAACACCCCATCCAAAAGAACCTTCATGTTTTTGACCTGTACATGAACTTTTTTTTTTTTTGAATGACTTCTTTTATTGTAAAAGTTGCAGGCGATACCATTGGTGATATACATATGAGATTTATTCACATACATTGACTAGTAACAACTAATAACAAAAAGATCATAGAAGACTGCGGATCATATGAAAGCAGATAATTTGCTCTAAGATAATCAGGAAGTTCTACTACGCGTGTGTGTGTGGTGTATTCATGTAATATATGATAACTTACTTTTGGTTTAATTAAACTCTTTTTGCATTCAACACTTAAGTAAATAAAGCAGAAATAAGTAAATACCTTGCTTCATATAGAGCATTACAGGCTTCTCTAAATAAGTACGCAAAATGACTTTCCAAATAAGTAATACAATTTTTATCACACTCTCTGATATTATACGGCCACGGAATTAGATCTTCTACTTTAAAAGAGTCAATGAAACATTTATCAGACTTTTGATCAGATTTATCCTACAAAATAAACAATAGTTAGAGCTAAATTTGCACAATGACATGAGCAAGGAAGACATAGAGTTTGTTGTGTAAATGTGTAGTTACTGAAAAAGAACATGGAAGAGCAATTCGTAAACTAAGTACCACAAAAAGAAAAACGAGCTGATGTGTGTATCACATGACTTCCTTTTACTCTAATTTAATGTCATTTCCCCATTATTGGCAATTTTAATGTGATTCAATAATTTACTCTCTAAATATCAACAACAGTGGCCAAATTGGCCAAATTAAAACCAGATTTAAAAAAAAAAAAAGCCAAATTTGTCGCCAAGTTGGCGACCAAAAAATTGGCGATATATCGCCAAGTGTCCGCCAAATTATAACACCACTTGAGTTTACATCGAAATTAACGATGTTTCCCCCCCAAAATGGGCAAAAGACCCCTTTAGAAACATCCGAATGCAACCAAAAGGGGAGTTGCACAACAGATCCCCCTAGGAGTCTACGTACCAAATTTCAACTTTCTAGGACATACCGTTCTTGTGTTATGCGACATACATATGCACATATACATATCGGACATACATACATATGTACATACAGAGGTCATGAAAAAACTCGTTGTAATTAACTCAGGAATCGTCAAAATAGATATTTTGCCTGTCTATACGTTCTTAGGCACTTATCCATGTGTGGTCGAGTCAAAAAAAACTCAACATTCATTCGGGGGTGAGCAAAATGGAAATTAAGGCTGATTTTTGGGTGAAATTTTTTTGCAAATACAATACTTCCTCTTTTGAAAAGGAAGTAAAAAAACATTGCCCAAATTCATGCTAAAAATACGCAAGTTTTAGAAAAATAAACCAAAAATTAAACTAAATAAAAATTTGACCATAAAAAAAGGCTTTTGGTAAATAAAGGGAAAAAAAATTTACCATTTGCAGATCTTTATACAAATTTTGAAGACAAGGAGATAGTACAAGTTCATCAAACTATGTAGGAGAAAAACACACAATAATCACAAACGAGTAATATATTACAAATAGAAACAATTTTCAATTTGTGAAATGAAATGAAGGTTAAAAATTAAAATGTTTATGCTTCTATTTTTACCATTTAAACTATTTTTGATCTGCCTTGTAACTTACAGAAACATTCTCGTGAAACATCAAGCTACATTTAACTACAAAAATGAAAAATACTTGCACTTGGACGTTTATACGTAAAATATGTGTATACAGTCAACTCACGATAACTCAAAACCTTATGACTTGAATATCCCTTTATTTCAAGGTTTTCAGTAGGTCCCAAACTCTTGAGAAGACTGCAGGAACAACCATAGGCGGCTCGTGCGGGGGGCAGGGGGGGCGACCGCCCCTCCACTTTTAAAAGTGGAGGGACCTTGCCCCCTCACTTTTCAAAGCTCAAAATTAACGATCGACGAAAAGTGACTTTTTTCATTTTTTTACTTTAGGAAAGCGAAAAACTACATTTGAATAATTTCAGATAAACCAGCTAAACGACCGATATACCATCCTTCTTAGCTTCCTATCCTCTACTTTTGCATTCACAGTTTTAAAATGCTTCTATAATTCCAAAAAAAATCACGTGAATTAACTTTAATTCGGCGGTTCTCAACTTGTGCAATGCTCTCCTCGAGGGGAGGGGGAAGGGACGTTATTGTGCCACTTGTTGAAAAGCATCAAATGTGTTCGGATTACAAAGTTCTTTTTTTTTTTCTTTTTGTATGACTTTTCTGTGTAGAAAATGGTGCGTACAACAGAGAGAGATTCCAAATGAACAGAGCAAAATAAGATAACGTAGTAAAACGAAGTTTTTCATTTTTAGTACAAAGTACTTGACAATTTCTCCAGCCCTTTCAGCTAATGCAATTCAGGTTAGAAAATTTATCAAACTGCACAGATACACGGATTAATCGGAAACCAGCGACATTTTTCTGATTATTTGTAATCGGCAGATTTTACCCATTAATTGGTTGAAATATCATTTTTTATTTTAAATTAATTATAGCAAGAAATTATGCTGAATGAGTTTAAAAAACAATTAATACATGTATTTTTCCTTAAATAAGATGATTTGTAGCAATAAATAAATTCATAAAAATAAAAATATACAGAATTTAAAACAAGTTTCTTAGTTTATTTTTTAAAAAATAGTTTACTGAAATATTTTGCATTAAAGAAAATGTGACTGTGATTAGTTCTCCCCCTCCCCGTCCCCCAAGCGATTGATGGAAAACTACAATATCTCTCTCCTTTTTTTTCAGTTATTACATTCAAAGTTTATACATACAATTACAACGTACATTTAACAATTTTCCAATTTAGTACCTTTTTATTCAACCAAAACTTTGTATTATTAAAAAATTTTTGACTTCATAAAATTTAGTAAATATGCTTTAAGTTTTTTCACAAAAATTAACGGTAAATACATTTTAATTTATTATATTGATCTGTACATATGTGCATGGAAGGTTGCACACGTCTCTTGTGTTAGTACTTTTCGTCCTATCTAACCTACGGTGTAGATCTTTTTAAGATTGCTTTATAATTTTTACAATAATTAAACATTCGTTGTTAAATGGCTACTAATAATAAAAGAAATCAATTCTAAATATAAAATACCTGCCAATCATGGACTACTAAACAAATATTTGAATTTTCTTGTCCAATTAACAGAATGAAATTTTATGAACAATGATAAGAAACATTGCGCACAGTTTGAGTAAAATTTCGAAATATTTGCAAAAAAATATGAAAATAATAAAGAATAAACTATCACTCACATGAATGAACTAATAATAACCAATTTTGAAAAGTTGAAATTTCAAAAATAAATAAATGAATATGTGGTGATTGAGTTACTGTACATTTTAATAAATCAACTGTTGTCTATTACCGATAAATCCACAAAAGGTCAGTTTGCATATATTGGTGCCTCCCCACTAAGGAACTTAGTCTAAAATATGACAAATAATACATTCTTTAATAAATTAGATTCCATTTTACCTATAATCTAAAATTTTAATTGATTTTTGACATTAATATTACACCTTTATTTCATACTTATTGTGTTTTGTGTCAAGATAGTCCATTGGAAAAAAAAACGGGCAGGTCCACCAAGCATCTTTGAAATTCTTATTTGGTCTGAAGTCCCTATCTTCATAAAAACAGGTAAAGTGTTCGGAAATTTTTTTTTAGTCTGGAGTTTGATGTGCCAATGGCGCCACACATTCACTCCTTTCTCATACGGTAATAGCGGTGCTAGCTTTTACGAGGGGGGACCCTTTTCGAATGCGCCGCGTAGTCCCTAGAGGAACTAAGCCCTATGCGATGGACAGTTCTCATTGTGTGTAGCGTTGCCTGAGATATTTGGAGTGTCCGGCCACGACACAAAGAGGAGACATCATTCAAGGTCACCATGTTTATCTTTCAATTTTCTGCGGTGTCACTGCAGGTGCCTCCATGTCTAGTCTATTATTTAAAGTGTTCGCTTGACGCGTGCCACACAAAGGTGTCCAGCTCCTGTCCGTTAACCGGTATGTACTTCTCGGTCGAGATGAGAAATCCCGAAACATTCAAAGGGCAATCATCTGTAAGGAGCACTTGAACGTTTCATTTTCGAATGCGAATTCGAAGCAGGTGCTGCCTTTTTTTTCCATTTAGAAACTTCATTTGTTTCGTCTCTGTTTTTGCAAAATGTTTCGAAAAGCAAAGCGACTTAAAAACCAACCTACTATTAGTGCATGTTTCCGCAAGATTCCTACTGTGGAAAATGCAGGTGAAAGTCAAACGAAAGACGCGGATTTCTTAAATTTCAATGCAACACTGTCTGATTCCATGCCAACGACGTCAATCAATACAAATACAGAAGACTCGATAGTTAATGAAGAGACGACATCTTGCGACAACAATGATATCAGAAAAAATGAAGGTAATGAAGGCCTGCATCAGCCTTTGGACATTCAATATCCAGTTAATAATGGGAGGAAATTCCAGAAAAACTGGTTCGACCAATTTCCATGGTTGGAATATTATGGAGAACTGAACAAGGCATTTTGTTTTCCATGTCGAATGTACCAAAATGAACTTCAAGGTTGTGCAGAAAAAACATTCACAGAAATAGGATTTCAAAACTGGAAAAAAGGTGTTGAGAAATTCAAAGTCCACGGAAACAGTGAAGCTCATAAGTCGTCTGCTGAGAGACTCAGAGCCTATAAAACTTCATTGAGACAAGGGAGCGTGTGTGTTCAACTAATCTCCCAAAGAGCAACCGAAATTGAGGAAAACAAAAAGTATCTCGAGTCCGTTTGTGAAACTTTGTTGTTTTGTGCCAGACAAGGCATTGCGTTAAGAGGACATGAGGAAAAGGAAGAAGCAAGCAACAGAACTTTTTTAGAACTGTTGAATCTCCGTTCAAAGGACAATACTCTAATTAAAAAATTCTTTAAAGGAAAAGAAAAATATTTTTCTTACAGTAGTAAGGAAATTCAAAATGAAATTTTAGAGCTCATGGGCAAGCAGGTCTGTGAATCCATAGCTAGCGAAGCAAATCGGTCGGGTTGTTATGCAATACTTGTTGATGAAACTGCCGACATAGCACATAATGAACAAGTTGCAATCGTAATCCGCTACGTCAAAGTTGAAGATTTCAGCGTGCATGAAAGATTTTTGGGCTTTTTCGAAACATGCAACACGGAAGGAGAAACTTTAGCCATTTAGATAAAAGATGTGTTGGAAAATTTTCGACTTCCTCTTTCAAAAATCCGAGCTCAATGCTACGATGGAGCAGCAAATATGAGGGGTAGCTACAAAGGAGTGGCAGCGAGGATTCTTCAAGAAAATGCTCTGGCATTCTATGTGCACTGTTATGCCCATATATTGAATTTGTGTATTGTTGACGCTTGCAGCAAACAAGTACAAATTAGAAATTCTATGGGTATCTTGAAAGAATTGCACAGTTTTTTTGCTGTTTCAACCAAAAGAACTTTTTTATATAAGGAAAATTTAAAAAACAAGGACTTTGTTGGAGGCAACAAGTCACTTAAATCATTAAGCGACACAAGATGGAGTTGTCGTGTAGAAGCTTGCAACACAGTGTTGCAAAATTTTGACGAAATTGTAGATACTCTACAGAAAATATCAGAAACGGATTCAAGAAATGGATCGCAAGCTGAAGCATTACTGAATAACATGGAAAATTTCCAATTCATTTTTTGCCTACTTGTGATCCAAAGAGTTTTGAAAGTTACAGATACGCTTTCAAAAGCTTTGCAATCAAAATCGCTATTTTTTTCAACTGTGAAGGATCTGGTAAATACAACAAAAGAATGTTTAAATGAATTGCGAAGTGAAGATTTTTTTGAAAAGTTGTGGATATATGCTAACGATATTTGTGAAGCAAAGTCTTTTACTGGACCAAAACTTCCGCGATCTAGAAAGGTGTCTTTGAAACTAGGCGGGGGTTCCTTCAACATGCCACAAGATGTCAAATCATTTTATAGAACGGAAATTGCTTTTCCAGTAATAGATGCTGCTTTAAACACAATAGCTGAAAAGTTCAAAGAAAATGAATTGGATAGATTTCAATCACTAAAAGATGTCGTATGCTCTGATCCATCAGAGATTATAAAAGATGAATCTATTAAAAAAGTCTCGGAAACATATGATCTTGACATGGAAAAATTATTAGGAGAGACCCAAATTTTTCAGAAAATGTACAAAAAATACATCGACTCTTTACAGATGCATCTTCGGAGGTAACGGAACTGAGAAAAAGATGCAATTTTCTTGTGGAAAAGGACCTCAGTGATATATTCCCATACCTAACACAATTAATGCTAATTCTCCTTGTGATACCAGTCTCAACTGCATCGTGTGAGAGAAGTTTTTCATGCCTGAGATCGTTAAATTCGTACCTGAGAAGCAGTATGTGTTAAGAGAGGCTTTCTGCACTTGCTGTTTTGAAGATTGAAAACACTATAGCTATTAATTTTACTAAAGTAATAGAGCAATTTTCGAAAAACAAAAATCGCAGGCTATCGTTTTACTATTTTGATACACAAATGTATATGGAGCATTCCACAGTATTTTTGACATTATGTAGAGTCCATAACGTGACCTTTTTTTGCCATAACTTTTTAATTTACCGTTCGATTTGCAAATTATTTTAATTTGAGCTGGTCTGTTGGTAGGAAAAGATCAAAATAAAATAATATGCTAATCAAACAGTAAATTAAAAAGTTATGGCAAAAAAGGTCACGTTACAGACTCTACATAAATGTCAAAAATACCTTGGAATGCCCCATATATATAATATTAGATAAATAAATGTATTGCTGACCTGCTCTCGGTGTTTTGGAGTGTGCCGTTATGGGATGACATTATTCATCGATTAAAAGAAAGAAGAACTGCCTTAGTAAGTATGATTTGCATTTATTATTTTAAAAAAATTGAAATGAAACTTCCAAATGTAAGAAAAGCGTCTACGTTAGTCAACCGTTCCAATTTTTGATACTGTGAACATAGGCGGATTTACGAGGGTGCCTAATATTTTTTGGTTGCGTTTTGAAAAAAAAATACATAAATCAATCAATAATCATATGTATTTCATTAGGAAATATAGTTTGGTCATTTATATTTTTCAGAGCTACAGCGCAGCTTTATTTTCATGAAAACAACCTTCTCTCCTAATAATTGTTTTAGACACCCTAACATATGAGGGAGGGGGGAGTAAAATCAGACCTCCCTCCCTCAAATTATTTTCTGGTGGCGCCACTGCTGGATCCCCTGTCGCTCTTGGGGTTTTCCTCTCCCTCGACTCGTGGTGTGGCACCCTCAGAATTTACAGCCTAAATCCGCCTATGACTGTGAACCGAATATTTATAAGAGAAGGTCATTTTATCTGTTATGTTGTTAAAATCTAATGTTACTGCTCAATTATGCGAAAAAGAAAAAAGAAAAGAAGCTTGAAGGGTGTTGTGCCCCGCCCACGCACTCACATCGCTTTTGCCCCCCCCCCACTTTTTTGAGGCACCAGCCGCCTATGGGAACAACCCATAACTTGAAAGTTTTTGGGACTTTGAGTTACTGAGAGTTGACATAGGAAGTTTTCTACATTGTCTTGATTTTACTAAGGCATGTCCTGGAGAGGTTTTTCTTACACCATAAACTAAATTTTTTTTTAATTACACATTTCAAATCTATGTTTATTTTAGAAATAAAATATACAAAATATTTTTGTAAAAGAGATTTTTTAGCGAGACATCTTTGAGCTTGAATAATGATAAGTGCATGCAAATTGCTGCAAAAAATTCAATTTGTTGCATGGTTGGCAGATATTTTGACAACTAACCCCATCTGTTAACCCACATCTAACCAAAAACTGTGTGGTAAAAGAAAAAAAAAACTATTTAGAAGAGTTCTCCAAAATTTTGCATAAGTTGATGCTTTTATGACCTTATGATATGCCCTTATAACTGCTTTTATAACCTCATAGCAGCAAATGGTAGATTAAATGACCGTTTCAGAGTTACGGTGATTGTGCTTCACCCAGATCAAAAAAGCACAAGTTTGCTTACTGATGAAAGGGAATTTCAATTCAATTAAAAAAGAACTTTCCAATTTTCTTTTAAAGTAGTAGATCTTTTAAAAGGGTTTCTCAGTATTTTCCATTTTTTTTCTTCTGAAAGTAAGCAGAGTCATGCAAGTGGAGAAATGAAATAAAAGAGGAACATTTCAAGATAAGACTTGTGAGAAATTTTATTGTTTCTGAAAGAAGACTCAAGTGTTCTTTCAATTTGAAAGGTGAAAGAGTGGTGAAAAAAGAAGGCACAGATATTTTATGGTTGCCTGAAAGGGGATCATGTTGTGATTAAGATATTGGGCGGCTCTAGGCCAAACACTTCTTTGGGGCACCCTGTGGTCAAACCTCACAGTTGGCCTTGGCAAGGCCACAGTCACCTTGGCTTAAACATTCCACACCATTTGGGGCTTTTAAAAAGCAGGAGCAAAAGGCCATAGCCTTATTGGCTTATTTGGTAATTAGGTTCTGGGCAGGCTGTAGGGTCCCAACTAGAAATGTCTGGGAAGAAATACTAAGTAATGTATATATGAGAAAAGAATAAAATAAAATTTCATAACATACAGGTTCAAAATAATGGAAACACCTATGAATAAAAGTGACATTTTTGAATGTGCTTTGTAAGTAATGAAGAACAAAATTAGGTATTTTTTTTTAAATATAAAAAGCAATGTAGAGGGTGTACAGGGTGACTTAATTGAAGTTCTGGAAGACTTGGATTTCTTTCAAGCACGTGAAATGTTGGACCGCTCAAAATTTAAAAGAGGTCAAATTGTTGGAGCATGTCTAACTGGAGCAAGCGCAACTGAAATATCTTAACTTTTTGTTGTTTTTAGAGGTACAGTATCTGAAGTCATGACAGTATATACACAACGCTGGTATGACAAGCTTGGCAAAGTAAAATAGTGGATGGAAAGAGAAGCTCAGTGAAAGAAACTGACGGGTATTGCAGCGGATTGTAATGCTTCAAAAGCGAATAACAGCAGCAAAGGTGACCAGAGAACTCAATCACCATCTGGATTCACCAGTGTGACTGATTGCAGTCAGAAGGCACCTTTATTTACCGAACATTTACAGCAGAGTAGTCATTCCCAACATACTTGTCACAGTGTGTTTTCATTATTTTGATAACTACTTTTATCTGACTAATATTTACATTAATATCTAGCAAAAATTAGATTGAATACATTACAATGTTAGCCTTGGTGTGGAGACATGGAATGTTGGAACCACATGGGTTTAAAGATGTACAATTTTTCTTCTTTAATGCTTCATTTTCAATTTTTGATAAAAAATCGTCATAAGAAAATTTTGGTTGTCCAGGATCTTCTTGATCAGGCTGAAATGAGAATGATTCACAAAAATAAACAAACATTTTACACCCAAAATATCAGGTTCAGAAAAACGTCACATAGAAAACCAAAAAGAGTTGAGGGTTAAAGGCAAAATCCGTGTTTGAATAGTGCTTAAGATGACATAAATTGTCATCTTAAGCACTATTCAAACGCAAGAAACGATTTCTTTTGAATTAGAAAGAATTTCAAATGCGCTTTGTGCAAAAATGTGATTAGAATGAAAAAACGTAAACAAAACACAAATTGTCGATTGTTATATTTACTTGACAATTTGCTTTTTTAAGGCACTTTTTGTTTCATTTAAATCACATTGTAATCTAATGGTTTGCTCTGGCTGAAAAATAGGTGTTGTGCCTAACATTATTGAAGCACTCCTTTATTTCAGATGATTTTTAAGCTACTATCTATTGCAAAAAAAATATTTTACAAACAGGAAAAGAAGAAATTGTAGTATACATCTTGATCAATATACTATTTGATTATTTCTCAAAAGGAGTTATTTATTAATTCATTTTTGTGAGCATGCCAGAAATTATTTAATTACTTTATCAAACTTCATAAATAAGGAATTATTTCAAAGGGGTTTTTTTTCACTGCTTTCAGTGAAAAATAAACGGACAGTTCACATTTGGACGGTTTTGTCAAAAAAGAAAAATTTATTTTATTTTTTATTGAGATTTCCTTAATGCACAGCATCCCTATTTTTTATTTTATTTTTTTTTAGTTAGAGCATTGTGCTAATAATAAGAAGGTTGAGAGTCCAAATCTTCATGGATAAAAAAAATGCTGTTTTAATGACTTAAATTTTCATCAGCCGAGCTTTGATCCAAATTTCCATGAATATATAATCGAAACTCTTTGAAAGGACTCTGAACTACAAATCTATTGTTGCAAAAATCAAGAAATAAAACTTTAATTTAACATTGTAAATCACAGTAAAACTTAAGAAAAAAAAAGAGGCATTGATTTTAATTCATTTTTACTTCATTACGCATTGTTGTAGTGCACATGGGCGCCTGTCAAGCCCCACAAAAACGTAAAAACATTGCTTTTCCAGCCATTGATGAATAAGTTATAAAAATGTCAAATTTTGATAAATCTAATCTGTACTGAAATCGGTTTTCATGGGAAAATACCCTGATAAACAACTGGGAAAATATTTGAGCCCTGCCCCCACCCCCCCTCTTAAAATTCTGCATATGGGCACCCATGGTAGGACATAGCATCCTAGTCCCTTTAACCAAGTAGGTAAGAGCGTTGTGCTAATAACATGAAAGTCATGGGGTCAATTCTACCATGGGTCAGAAAATATAGTTTTTGGACGACTAATTTTCCTCGACTGAATCCTGATCCAAATTTCACTTCAAAACTTAACAAGGGCATAACTAGGGGAAATGCAACCAAAACTTCAACCAGAAATATATTTTTTATGCTAAAAAATAAAAGTATTTTGCATCTTTTAAAATATAGTTCTTGCAACATATAAAAGAGTTTTTCATATCACAATATGAATAAAGGAAAAAACTAATGCAAATCAAGCACAAAGTCTCACGAAAATACAGCATACATGACTATTTCAAGGCTACAATGGAGCCTCATCATCACTGCAAAAAAATTCGATTCTCGCACGACTTTCTTGTTGTGAGCTGAGTTTTTTGCAGCGATGAAGAGGCTCTATTGTAGCCTTGAAATAGCTAAATGCCATATTTTCTTGAGATATTGTGCTTGATTTACGTTGGTTTTTCATTTTATTTATATTGTAGCACAATGTTTTTGAAACATTTTCATTTAACATCACAGTAGTTCAATATATTTTGATTTAAAATTTGCAAGAGAAAATATACATGACAGGTAGGCAACAATGTTAATCTTCTAACTGAATGGTTAACAATAAATTACTTTATTTTTACAAAACAAATTTTGCAACATTAGCAGAAAAAAAGTTTTGTTTAGGGGAAAGTACCTTGCCAAGGCATAAGGGAACACCAATTATTTTATTACCAAACTAGCAAAAATACCCGGCGTTGCCTGGGTCAGTAATAATTTTTAGAAAAAATCGTTACTTGCTTTTGTTTTCTGTTTTAAGTGAAAGAATTTAAAACACATCTTTTTGACGTGATTAAAAATCGAGTTTCTTCCTTACCCATAAAACTAAAATAGCAATAAGAATAAAGAACAAAGTAGTATTGATTTAGAAACGAAAGCACTATATTTAAGCATATACAAATTTAAAAAACATGAAATTAATCTTCTCATGTTTAAAAAGATTAATCTTTTGATACTTTTTTTTTTTTAACATGGAGTCTAAAACCTTCTGTGTATGGCTAATGAAGTACGAAGTGATTTAAAAAAAGTAGCTGCGCTCCTAATCCCCTTATACTTGCTTTAGTTATTTCGGGAAATTTCAATCATTGTGGCTCTTGGTGCGATTTTACCAAATTTGCGAAAGTCGGTTCGGGGTACCTTCGATGATGCTCCCCCATTCTTTCCTTACTTTCTAAAACGATATGATATTAATTTTCGTTACAGAGATATCGTCGCCAGATGCTGAGATATTTTTGGTCACCATAAAATGGCGCTAAACAGTTTCATCCGAAATGTTACCAAAATAAGTAATAAAATTTGGTGATTGTTTGAAATTGTGCAAAAAGGAAACTTAATGGAAGTTTTTGTGCCGTTTATGGATTTGCCTAATTTAGTTGCTGGATTATTTAACACAGTAAAAAAAGTCTTTTGAAAATTCTTTGATTGGCGATATTTTGTTTACATGGTGAAAACTGAGAAACATTATGACGTATTCTTCGGCTTCAAAAACAGCAACGTTGAAAAAACTGCCAAATGCATCAGCTACGGAAATCTTTCTGCAAAAATTTTGGCGATCTGCTGGTTGTTTGGATAATGAGTAAGTGTTCAATCAGCATAAATAATAATAAAAACCATTAATTACATTAAAGTTCCGTTTAAATGGAAAATCATCAGCCAAATCATGTATTATTTGCCAATCTTGTGCAAAAATCTTACTTCAAGATTTGACTTGAAAAAAGCCTTGAACAATCACGAAAAGCAAAGAAAGTCAACAATACAACAATTGTCGCTATCGACAGGGAGTTGAGATGATACACTAAATACTGTATTGAGTTGAGGAAAGCCTTCGAACATGGATCTAAAAAGCTCATAACTCGTTTTTTATTCTACTTAGAAATTTCGAACAGGTGCCATCTTCAGCAGAAAAATCAGAGCTTTCGATGGACATATAATGTAAATATGTGCAAGTATTTTTTCATCCCAATATTAGAGAATTTATACAAAAATTGTGTTTTATTGCCCCCCTAAGGGGATTTTGCCCCCCATAACGGGACGAAAACTACCCTATGTGTTATTCTGATGCATAAGCTATATTATTGTAAAGTTTCATCAAAATCCGTTCAGTAGTTTTTGCGTGAAAGAGTAACAAACATCCATACATCCATCCATACATCCATACATCCATCCATACAGACAAACTTTCGCATATATAATATTAGTAAGACTATACAAATGTGACGACCAGCAACAGACTCTTGTCAAAGCTAGGCTGTTCCTAGTCAGTTTATTAATCCCCAATGAAGATCAATAGCCTTCTTAAAGCTATCTACCACCTGACTCATTACAGTCTTTTCTAGCAAGCTGTTCCAAGGGCCCATAACTCTACTTAAGTACTAATTGTTCCTAATTTCCAGATTAGCTTGGAAAAGTCTACGACCAGGAACCTGGAAAAGCCACCTAGCCTTACAAAGAAGTGTTACAATTTATATGCCTTCGATTGGTGACAATAATGAGTTTTTAAACTAAGGCATCAAAACTATTATAGTATTTTACAGTAAGTTACTGTCCTAAGCCAGGGCCTAAGACAGAAATACATAAAATACACCGCCAGCTCAGTTATTCCATCTCAGGACTGCAGTTGCGTGCTTTTTAGCATGCATCAGCCATGCAGATATAGCGTATTCCGGGATGATGAGTGCTAAAAAGCATGAAACTGCATTCCTCAGATGGAATAACTGAGCTGGCGGTGTATTTTATGTATTTTTGCCTTAACCCTGGCTTAGGGCGGTAACTTACTGCAAAATACTATGCTTTGACATCAATCTTTGAGTTGAACCACACCATTGCTGCGGTCACTCATTTGTTATGCTAATTCTACCTTAGCTACCAGTTTGTTTGGCTCTCTTAAGAGGTTTTTTGTCTCCAGTTCAGTTACTTCCTATTCCAGGCTGATGAGAATTAAAAAGCACGAAACTGCAGTTGTTGGATGGAATAACTGAGCTGGAGGTGTATTTTATGTATTTAAACCATTAGTTTACTTTTTTGTTTTGGAATTAATTAAATAATCCACCATAATGTTGTAACATGTAAGCAAAAATAGTTCAGAGTTCTTGTAAAATGGAACTTACTTTAAAATATAACTTACAGGCCAAAGTGTTCTTTTCCCATACATGTCCGTTCCATAAACAGGAAAATGTCTCCATTTATCCAGAACAAAATGACTTTCTCCCAGTAATTTTGTCCTCATTTTGTAAACAGATTTTTGCATTTCTTCTTTCGTCTTCCCATAATCAAAATTTGCCCAATCTACGTTTACTGCTTCAATGTAATCCCATCTTCGTTCTATGTTAGTTTTCAGCAAATATGTAGGAACACTTGAAGGTATCACGGTCAGTAATTCCATATACTGTTGCAAAAATTCTTTATCATCTTCCTTTTTCTTCCAATCTACGAATTCTTTAAATTTAGTTTCTTCCTTCTGGTCACGTCCAGTTATTTTTGAAAATATTTGCCTGCTTTTCTCTTTCATATCCTCGATGATTTGACCAGATGGTTTTTCCATGGGCTTAACTGCAAAATCCAACTCGAAAAGGAAACTTTCTGGCACTGTAAATAATAATTCTACATAACGGTACATAAATTGTTTTTCCTCTTCTTTCTTCCAATCAATACGGTCTTTAAGACTGCAAACTCTTTTTTTATTTCGCCATTCATTGAATGCTTTCAATTCCTCGACATCACAATCGATAATCTTCGAAAATTTTTGCCTCGCTTTCTGTTTAAGATGCTCAGCAATATACTTCGGTTTTTGCAAAAACTGTAATTGAATCCGAAGATCTAATTTCCTCTTCATAGTCTCAAAATCAGTTGAAGTTGTCGGACTTTTTTCATCTCCTTCATCAATAGTTCCCACTGTTGATTCTTTGTTCGAACAGACATCCCATAATTTTTGATCAATTTCACCTTTTTTTGAAGAAGCCGAACCATTCCTTTTGTTCGAATTTGATTCATCATACTTGGGAGACATCGATAAGCATTTCATGCCCGAAAATTCCTTTTGATATTCAGGTTTTTGTAAATTGCTGGACAATTTAGAAGAGGGATGTATGCCCTCAGTTAATATGCTCGATAAACCATGGATATCCTTTGCTGCTTTCTTCCTCCATTCTTCTACAACTTCTTTCTCAACTTTTGAATCATACCTGAATCCATCCTCCAACTTTAAAATAAGGTCTTGCAATTCATCTTCCCATACTGCTGACCAGCCCCAGTCATTATCACCTGCTTTAAGTAGAAAATTACAATTAAAATGCAGTGAATATAAATAGTGTCACAAATATGAGGTCTGCTAGAAAAGTATCTGACCTACACTGCTTGACAATTGCTAAGGAACAAGTGAATTATGCAAATTTGTAACTCAGACAGCTGGCCAATGGAAATAAATTCAAGTTCAGATGGCGTGGTAGATAAAGACTCGTTATCTGTGTAAAAGACATAGCATACAAGCTCAAGATTCATAAGAAAATTCACGCTGTTAGGTGTTTAACAAAAAATAAAGCTGAATGTTTATAAAGTTTTCTCTCTCTGAAATTCTGTGGTTCTTGAAATATTTAAAAGTAAAATGTCAGCAAGACATCATTTGCCTACGATTGTGGACGAGCAGTTGGACGACTAAAAGCAGGTCAAAGTGTCACCACTGTAGCTGCTGTAATAGGTGTATCAAAAAGTGACATATCGCAATTAAAGAAAGCCGCTGAAGGTGAAAATGGTTTGCAAAAGTACGCCTGGGTTCGTGGTAAGAACACCAAACCTTCTTAGAATCACTATGTAGGCCTCATGGCAAAAAGGAACAGAAATTACACCCCTGGACAGATAGCTGCAAATCTTGCAACTGTTACCGGTGCGGATGTTTCTGCAAGAACCATCTCACGGCGATTAAATAATGTTGGTTTGCATGTACGAAGCCCTTACTTTGCATCCATCTTCAACCTCACCATTCTCGAGAGAGATTACGCTGGTGTAAGGAATATGTTGGTTGGGATCGTCATGATTGGTCTACAGCAATGTTTTCCGACGAATCTCGTTTTAGCGGGACAATTGATTCTGGTCACCAACAACTGCCGAGAGAGCGTGGAAAACGTTATGCACAAAAATGTGTCTGTGAACGTGATCATGGGGGTATGGTTCAGGCGTGAACAGTCATCACGCACCCAATGGCAGAACACCGCTTCACATTTTTGCGCAAGGAAGCGTTACTTTGCAAAGGTATTGCAGAGAAGTTATACTGGATCATGTTCATCTTTTTAGGGGGGCTGTAGGTCGAGACTTTCTCTTTATGCATGATAGTCACGGCTGCACAGGAGCATTGAAGTATCACAAACACACTGCAAAGTGAAAACATTCTCCGTATGCAGTGACCTGCTTACTCTCTCGACTTAAATCCAATTGAGTATGCCTGGGATAATCTTTGCAGGCGTGTTGCGCAAAGAACCATCCCTCCCAGATCAGTATGAGAATGCCCCCCCCCTCCCCCAGTTTAGCAGGCATTCAGAAGGGTGCCTTTCGGGTTGGTTTTTACATTATTATTTTAATGGGTAGTTTCTTGTCAATGCTACGAATCAATGGTTACTTACTATGAACCAAAACTCATGAAACAAGCGAATGAATTTAATTTTATTTATTCCTTAAGTGAGTAGAGACTATTTGAATGAGGAATAAAAATTTGAAATATATTTTCATGTAATTTAAATTGGCCAGGAAAAAAAAACTTGGAATTGACTAGTGTGGAGCAGTAACAATTGTTAATATTTGTTGCCTCTCATACCATACAACATGATCTTCAGGTTTTCATTTAAACACATCATTTATTTTAGTTGGTACTAAGCATTAATTTTATTTCCTTGTTCTGCCCAAATTCAGTAGCGTAGATGGGGGGTGGCATTTCAATTGGCTTTTTTAAAAAAATTTAAGAGTTTTTTTTTTTTTTGATCATAGAATTTGAAAAGTGCTTTAAAAAACTGAAAAAAAAAAAAAAAAAAAAAACTCGCAAGAAAAAGAGCTGGAGGGTGTGTATATATATGACAACATCTACTGAGAAGGAACATTGGGCATCATCATTAAAAACAATTCTAAAAAAGAAAATAAGAAAAAAAATTACAATGCTGCTTTCTATTTGTCGAATCAATTAATAAAAGTGTTGCAAAAAAAAATTTTTTTTTGGAGGTCACAATGACCTTCAGCGACTTCCCATGGAAGTGACCCAGGGAGGGGGGGGGGCACAATTCCTTCAGTTCGCCAGGAGCGCTAGACCCCATAGTTATGCTACTGCCCAAATTATGATTATTCCACAAAAAATATCATCGTATATAGTACATTTGCTATATTCCATATTGTGATATGTTGCTTTTTTCCCAAGAGAGTTTTTCTCACCACCACAAATATTGAAGTTGAAGAGAGTAGACTTTTTAGACTCTGAAGTATATATAACCATATCCAAAATTAGAATTGTCCCAAAATTGGAGTGTATTTGCCATTTTTTAAATATATAAATAAATAGGTGAAACTGAATTAGTATAGTTAAGTGAAGATAAATGTGCACAAATAATGCACCAGTACATAGCCAAGAAGTGTAACAAAAATTCAACTCAAAATGCAGCTCAGTCAACGTAGGTATTCAAAATTATTCCCATATGCAAAAATCATATTTTGCCGAAGTTTAAAAACTAATTCAACTTTGCCCATATCACTGCTAAAGCAGCAAAGTTTAACTCTCATAGCTTAAAATATAACTATTCATTTATAGCGCAACATCATCTACATTCTTATTAGTAAACCAAGTATACAAGCAGTTAAAACAAACTTGGTCAAAATGGCCCAGTTAGGGGGCTGTCCCTTGGCTGTAGTCAAACATAGGATCTGCTGTCTATCCCATGTATTCTCAAAAGCTTTTTTATTCAGTTTAGTAGTAAAAGATACAGCTCTCTACAACCAATATGAAGCTAAATAATAATAATAGTAACTTTAAAAGCAAAGCATTAAGGCAAAGTTGCTTGAAAAGCTTATTGTAACAGACATTACTGGCATGACAGACATGACTAACATGACAAAGTTTAATGTTCTATATTTCACTCAAATCTCAAATTTATTTTTCAATCTTTTAACGAATTGTTTCTTTTGGCATTTAGAAAGAGAAAATAAAGTAGTATTGATTTTATCAAGTAGGTTTTGCTTAAAACAAAAAAAAAAAATGTACATTTTCTGTGACAGACATGACATGAAGACAGATACCAAGTTTGGGGGGGGGGGGGGATAGCAAATTAATTAAATAGTTTTCAGTTAAAATTTAGGCATTTTTAAGAATAAAATGAACCAATTTTGCAAATAAATATGCTTGATAAAAAAATCTGTATTGTAATTATATGTGCATCAAGGTACATGAAACCAGAGATTAAAATAACAGATTTTTAGTTTCTAAGTAAGTCTTGAAGTAATTAGTTCTAAATAATTATTTATACAGTTATTTTGTCATATTTTGTTATTTTTTTAAAATTTGACTTATTTTCTATTAACTAGAACAAAAAACAGTTAATTTAGCTTAAATTTAAAAAATGATGTCTATGTCGCATTTTCATGGAATTTACCCATTACCAAATTTAGAAAATTAATGAAAAATAACAAATTTAAATAATTATGAAACTTATTACCCGACTGCGTGTGTGCGACACAAAGGAGGGTGTAATGTGTTTATCAGTCTATGTATGTATGTCCGTTTCTATGTGGCATTCTACAGGCTAAATGCCTTGGCCAATTTTGGTAATTCTTACGTCAATCGATTTGTCTTAATCTTGGGAGTGTCACTAAACACATGACAGTAATCAAAAGCAGTGGCGTAGTGAAAAAAAATCCTTGGGGGGGGGGGGTAATTTTTTTTAAAGTTTACAGTAAAGCCATGCCCTCAAGTTTATACACACACACACACACATATATACATACATACATACATACATATATAACATTAAGACATAAGCTTTTTACTGTCATAAAAGCTATTATGTTAAAAAAAATCTTTTAGCTCATAAACAGAACCCTTCAGGTTCGACTGAAAAATGACTTTTTGGGGCTCATGGGGGGGGGGGGGTTCTGACCCCCTATCCCCCCCCATGGCTACGCCACTGATCAAAAGTACCATTTCAAAAACCGGTTGCCATTTTGTCAGTTCCGGATTGGCGCACGTTGGGTGTTGCACACTGTGTCGCACACTACCTGCGTGTGACAAATGCAGGTAGTTTTTGCTGCCTGAACTTTTTTGTTTACTAAGTCTACTAATTGGGATCTCAATGGCAGAGTGGTCTAAGCGATTGCTTCTCCCACTTGAGGCGGTGAGTGAAGACACCATTGCTCCGGATGTACTTTCCCTTCTTTTTGATGTAAATTCTTTCATGTGTTCTTTATATGTATTCTGTACTGTAATAAAAAATATATGCGTAACAAAGGCATTTCTTACCTTCATTATCAGATTGTAGTCCTCATCAAAATAAACTCGTGCAATAAGCACCAAAAGAAAGAAAGTCTACTAATTCGATTTTCATCTCTAGCATGTTGCAATTATTTTTGCTTTGATTCAAGGGATTGAGTTTCGCGACGTGTACTTTCTCGAGACGCTTTCTTAGTTTTGCAAGAAAGATTTGACTGACGGGGGGGGGGGGGGGGGACGTTTCCGACTTCGTGTCATCAAGAGTTATACAGGTTATACAGGCAGTTTATATAGCTGTGCTGTGGTTGACTTAAGTTTGCGCATTTTTCCCGAAGGTCAAGCACATGTAGCTTTAAGCAGAGTTAGGTCCCTAGAGGGACTAATTATCAGTAGTTTAGACCACCGCAAGTTACTTAATAAACCTCACGATACAAACAAACCCTCTCAATGAAATGACAAGGTTGCGAAATGTACCGTCTTATAATCATAATAACTCAATGAAAGTTAACTAAAAAGTGTAAAATAAAAAATTATTAAATAAAACACAAAAAACCCAACTGCGTAAAAGCCAAAAAAACTAAAAAAGAAAATGTATAAGCCCAGTAGTTTAGAATGTATTAAGTACTACTGAATAAATACACCGTTGAAATAGTTTTATAACCGCACACAGATAAGACAATTCATAAATTCAAAAGCAGAATAGATGGATCAACAGTCGGGGTCAATCCTAAATTCCTTTCTGATTCAAGGAACCCCGTAAAATTTGAATGGGCCCCGACTGTTGATTCTTCTATTTTGCTTTTGAATTTATGAATTGTCTTATCTGTGTCCAGTTATAAAACTATTTCAACAGTGTAGTTATTCAGTAGTACTTAATACATTCTAAACTACTGGGCTTATACATTTTCCTTTTTAATTTTTTTGGTTTTTACGCAGTCAGGTTTTTTGATTTTATTTAATAATTTTTATTTTAGACTATTGAAACACTATGGGTGAGATTAGAAAATATTCAGTTTAGTGATATAAAATGCATTAATAAAAATTTTAACAAAACTTTCTTCTAATTATTGTTACGGACTCGACAATCATCATTTTCGCAACTTATAATTTTTTAACAAACGAACTTTTTAATAAAAATTATTATCTGTATTAGAGATAATCCTTTACTTTATTTGTCCCAAGCACCAGTTTTGGCTTGAAATTCAGTTCAAGTCACCATTGAAGAAAAATTCAATGTAGAGTCCCTAACGATAAAAGTTGTATTTTTAATGTTTTGAGTGTGATTACGTACATAATATGAAGTAAATAAGGAAAAAATGTGACATTCATGTCCTTTGTAATGTGCTCTCTCAATATATGTAAAATTTTTAACATTTTAACAATTTTTGTTACGGACACCTCTATGTCAAATACCGCGAAATGCCCGAGTAGCAATGTTTAAGAACTTGAGAAGCATTAATCCACGGAAGCAACACTAGTTTATACACTGCCACTTTTTTGAACAGGCTTCAAAACTAAACACTTCAAACAACAAAATGAGCAGATTTAACATCATGATTATTCATTTTGTATTAAATTCTGAATTTGCTTTACCGGTATTCATCTCTCTTGAAAATGACTTGAGAAATTCCTATTACTAATATTATTATTGCCATTGATAAAGAGAAATATTGTAAAAGTTTTAGGCAGAATATGTGGTCACGTTATTTCATTCGCGTGGAAATGCTATTTATTTGTTATTAAGATTTTTCCTTTTCATTTGGCGCGTTCGCGTAGAGAGAAGGTAGAGCCATTGGCCCAAACAGCTACTCCTCTTCATTACTCCTGAAAAATTACGTCTTTTCTCTGCGTATGTGAAGCTGATTCAGAAGCACCCCGAAAGGGGCTCTTTGTGACCTTCCAAAAATATCCTTATTCAGCAAATTTTGCTCCGATTAGGCCAATTTTCAGACAATATTGTAACATTGAAATTCTTTTTCAAATACAAATGTGACGACCAGCAACAGGCTCTGGGCCCAGCTAGGCTGGTCATAGTCAATTAATTAGTCCCCAATGAAGATCAATGGCCCTCCCTTTTCTTTTTTTTTCAATTTTCTGAAATGCTTTGAAGTGGTGCGTATGGTAAGTTCGGAAACTCGCCGCGGTCGCACCGGTGCCACCGCATGCATTTGGGAAACGCAATCAGCTGATTTTTTGGTGCCGCCGACCGCGAAATTCTAATATGCAGTCACACTTTTGCATAGGAAGAGAATACAGCGCTCTCATTGGCTGCGATGACCACGTGACCATCTTACCTTGGCGAACGAGAAATCTCGCCAAATTTCAGTTGTGACATGAAATGAAACCGAAACCATTTCATGCGAAAGTTGTCATGATTTTTTTCAAACGACAACAATGCACTGAAAGTGAAACTAAACGAAGAAACCAACTTTTGAAAAATATTTATACTAGATCTCGAACTATTTATTCGGGGGAAAAAAATCCGCATATGAATTAATTATAATGTATAAACACAACCCTATTTGGGGAAGAGGGTGTTTTTAAGGGTATTTTTTCGATTTTTTTTTCTGGGAGGGGAGAAACCGAAATTATTTTCAAATATAACATAAAAGTTTTCTTCTGATGAGTCCCCGAAAATATTTTTCCGAACTGCCGCGCAGGGGTGGGGGGGGCAGTACCGCTCTTGGGGTAGGCAGGGATGCCCACTTCGGGGGGGGGGGGAATCATGGTGCAGACAGCGCCATTGAAATTTTCAAGATGGGGTGTTTAAAAGGGGTATTTTTCTCATTTTTAACGGGGGTCATCACGATATTTAGAGGGGGAGAGGGAGGGACAACTCTGTATGCCCCACCCACCCCATCCATGTATTGTTTTACTTTCGATGTCTTTATTTATACTAAGTGAGTATAAAATTTTGCAACTACTTGCAGTTTTTCCGTTTTATGATTTGTAAATAATTTGTAGGTTAGACACTTAAAATGGGGGGGGGGGGCATTAAATCCTTTAAGGGGCCAAATACAGACGACAGCTGCACTTTGGGGATGTACATTTCAAGAAAAGTTGCCTCAGACCTCTTTAAGTCAGAAAACAAGTGTGACCTCTCCTCTTTCCTTTCAATAATGCCCCCCCCCCCGTAAAAACCAGGAGCAAGATCCGTGTTCTTAATTTTGTTGGAGATGGACTGGCATTGAGGGTGAATGAATTTTAAAGAGACATTGTAAAAGGTGTTAAATTCTGCTTCGGGGGAGGGGGAGAGGGCTCAAAATTTTTGTGATATTGGTCTTATACAGGCATGTGCATCCGGGGTGATTTTCATGCTCCAACTAATTTTGCAGAAATATCATTCTTTCAAACAAAATTTTCAACAGCTCAGAATTCACTTTGTTCTCTTAGGTGTTCTAGTATGAAAAATCCTTATTTAATAGGTGTCGACTGAACCCTGGGTAAGTATCCCCTCCCCCCCCCCCCCTTTTGACTTAAGATAATGTTCTTTTTCGTAGCTTGTGTTTGGCCGGGTAATTTTTTATCTTTTCAACAATGATTACTTCAAATTTACAAAACACATGTAAAAGTAAACTCTTCCACTTTTTTACTACTATTTTGTAGTTTCAGAACAAATATGTATCTAAACATGTGATTTCATGCAAACAAAAATAAAAAACAAATAAACATTGCTTTTTGTAAATCTTGAATATGTGTTTAATTCCTAAGAGAATATCGTCGCCTCAGAGCAACAGTAGGATATCTTAGTGTTATTCCTGGGATTAGATGTCTTAGTGTTGCTCTGAGGCAACAATATGTGATGTGAGCTTTTTGAAAGAAAGTGTACTAGTGATTATTATCATTTTATTTTAAATTTCAAAGTATTAAAATATGATAATCAATTTCTTACTCTCCATCATATATAAAGTTTAGTCAATTTCCAGTTTTAAATTTCATCCGTATTTTTTCCTACCATTTTATTAATTTAAAGAACTCAGAATGATGGTTAAAAGGGGTTATGAACCTTTTTACGCATTACAAATGTACTTAGATTTTAATTTCATTCAGTGCACTTATGAAATTACAGGAGCTCTTCAACCATTTAAGATTAGAGTAAACAAGGGGGAAAGAAGGTAACACATACAATATGTATGCATTATATTTTAGCCATATGGGTGAGTGAAATTTTTAGGCACATGCAAAGTTTCTAAAGGAATTTGAAACAGGAATAACCATGAAGAAAAAAGAAAAAAATCTAAAAATGTGATCTGTTAGAAAAAAGGAGTAATACATCACAGAAAGATTGTTGTCACACATTTGAAGATTTATGAATAATATACAGACTCAACAAAAACAAAAAAATAATTACTTTTTATGAATTAAATCATTTATATCATATTTTACTTATGTTATGGACTTCTAATATTTCAACACATAAATAAGAAACACATAAAAATTGAAAATTTATTTATTTTTAATGCTTTTTCCCAAGAGACCTATTAGCAGCAACACAAGTAGACAAATCATGAGGTGCAGCTATTTTTATCCGCTTCTTAGGCATGAATGTTGATTTTCCAGAGCTTTTATTGTAAGCGTGTTCATGAACATAAGAAGATTTGGGTGGGCGCCCTGATTGCAAAGCTGTACGTCCCCCACATGGGGCTTTCCTTCTCGCAATAGCAGTAGGTTGCACCCCAATATATTTAGAAGGTACAATCTTTCGTTTAGCTCGCAATGCAGGGCACTTCCCAAATGTAATCAAAGCAGATGTTAATGCTTGCTCAGTTTTAATGCTATTTAAATTATTTATAAACTTGCCTAATGCATTTTGTAATGCTGGATTATTATGTGCTTTTTCCAAAAGTTTACCAAAACTAGATTCCAAGTCTTGCTTTAACTTTTCATGGATTTCATGGCTTGCTTCCATTTGAATTTGATTGGGTTCACTTCCTTCGTCTTCAACATCGTCATTAATTTTTAAAGGCAGAATCTGATCATGTTTTGCTTCCAAGTCATTTGCATCATCATTTTTTGAAGGCAGAAGTTGATCATGTTTTGCTTCCAAGTCATTTGCATCATCATTTTTTGAAGGCATCTGTGAGCATTCGCCTCCCAAAGGACTAAACCAATTGTGTGGCACATTTTTTGCCCCCGTGCTAACAAAAAGTAACTTCTCTTTCTCCTCAGCACTCTTTGGAATGAGAAGTTCCAGATTTATTTTTAAATCTTTGTTGATTTTTATTTGGTGCTTGCAGACTGCACCACTACTTCCTTGGTAACAGTCGCAAACACCAATTAATGTATCAACAAAGTGGATATTTTTATTATTCTTGTTCATTACCTTGTAAGAGTCGCTGCTAATTTTTTCAACTACAAGAGCATTGAGGATTTCTTCGGACAATTTATTTTTTTTCTCTAAATATGGAGGGGGGATTCCGTTGGCTATGTTGCTTATTTTTCTGATGTAAAAGTTATTTAAGTCACTTACGAGAAAATCAAGCAACTGAGTTGGAGTGTAAGCTTTTTTTCTGTCTAGTATTCGCTCTTTGAGTACGCGTACGCCAGCCTCACAAATGTTATTAGTGTTCTGCCCTCTGGTGATTAAATTCTTACGTGAGAATAATGCCCATTCATTTCTTCTGTTGAATAAGGTTAGAAGATATTTCGACATTTTTGCATTATTTGCTATGCATGGAATTTTCATCACAGTGCTGAAAGTTTCTTCAAACTCTTCAGCACTCTGCAGATATAGCATTTTTTTCACATGGAAAAAAATCTCCTGCCTATTTTCTTTATTTACCCCATTATCTGAGCAACATAAATAACGCCAGCAGGCCTGGAGAATGTGAAATGTACATAAGAGTACAATTGCGTTTGGAAATATTTTCATGAAGCTGTTTCTTTCCGCTGAATCATCATCAGTCATAATTATTACCGGGCCTAATTGGCCTCTACCTCCAAATGAATCGTTGTTTAACATATCTTTGAATGTTTGAAGAGCTAAAGTTAGTTCTTTCTCCTTCTCAGATGATGTTAATATGGTGCAAACAGGTAATCCCCCACAACAGCTATTAGTGAACAGCAAGAAAGTCTTGGTGCCAAACCTGTCCACACTGGCTGTGGCATCACAAAACAAAACTTCCGATGCTTGAGGAATGCAAGAAAGAATTCTATGCATCAGTGGCGTTACTGCAACAACAATGAAGTTATCATCTTCAGTTTTTTTAAAAGCAATAAAATTTCCTCCTTGTTCTTGATTGAACTTTAATGCAAATGAATTTAATGACTCCATCAAATCAGCACCAGAGTAATTTCCATATTCTTTTTGAAAGATTTGGTAATAGAAATAGTAGACCCACTTCATGTTGGGATTGTGGGCTCCATCAGCAGAAACAACAAAAAAGTTCTCTTTATATAGCTCTTGCAATTCAGCATTGTGCACATGGTATGCACGTGAAGGGGTTAACCCAGACTGAAACATTTTCACATACTTCTCTTTTATGTCATCTCTAGGAGGACGATACTTTAATGCATCTGCTGCATTAATGACATGGTTGTGAGTGTGATAAAGAACAATAATGGCTGGGAACTCCTTCAAATGTACATCAGCACTCCTGAAAAATAATGATAATAATAATTAAAAATAAAATAATAATAAGTATCAGTAAAAACACTTTTAAAGAAACTAACAAAAACAACATTGAAAAAGAAATGAAACATACAAAAGTACTTCTGTTTATTGGATGTATTACAACTAGTGAAGTGCCAGATATCTTTTAAGAGTCTTAAATTTTATTACACGCTTAAAATTCTACAAGAAGGTAAATAAAAAATTCTATTATATAACTTCCATTAAAATAATGTTTTTCCTTCTTATGAAAATTATCAAGTATCATTTCAAAATTTAAATAACAAGTATTAATTGATTTGGCAGGCCCAGATCTATACATTCTCGGCCCTCAAGCCAGCCTTAGTCACTAAATTGACACCTCCCCCCCTCAAAAAAATTAAAGGAATGATTGATGTTTTTAACTGTTTATTCCACCAAAAGTATGATGTCATTGTATGCATGGTTTTATTCATTTACTACTAGTGGTACCCGTACGGCTTTGCCCGTAGTAGAAAATTAAAAGGTCTTTTGGTTCGCCTGTATATTTACAAATAATGTATGGTTAATTTCTCGCCAATTGGCTCACACCATGTTACGTTCCACTTTGTGATAACTTGTGAATGTTGAAATGTTCTTTAAATTGGAATAGAAAAAGAACAAAATCGAATTTTTGAAATATCGCTTCAAGGTGCACCTCCCAAAGCTACAATTGCTTCAAGGTGCACATCCCAAAGCTACAATCGCTTCAAGGTGCACATCCCAAAGCTACAATCTAACTTTGTCCCAAATTTCATGAAAATCGGTTGAACAATCTAGGCGCTATGCACGTCACAGAGATCCAGACATCCCGACAGAGAGACTTTCAGCTTTATTATTAGTAAAGACTATTTTAAGACTATAAAGTTGCCTGTCATGGTATAATGGGTGAAAATTGCTACGGCATTTGAATGAATAAGCCATTGCCTGTTGGGTGATATTTTGATGGCTGAAATTTTAACCCTAACTTCAGTGGATTAACCCTAAACTCTAGTAGATAGTGTCCATAGTTGACGGCTTTTTCGTTTCTTCGTTCCCCTGAAATAAGTCTTACCAGTAAAACTGTTAAGTTACCAGATACAGTTCAGCCTTGTAACAATAAAGCATTTCCCTGCATGTTAAACATTACCAAAACACAATATCCAATTATCATGCCGTGACGTTTCATAGTTGAAACCAGGGCTGTGAAGTCGGAGTTGAAGAGTCGGACAGATTTTGGGGTTAAGGAGTCGGAGTCTTTCGAAAACAGGCCGACTCAGACTCTGGGTTTCTTTTTTTCTTTAATTTTCACCCATTCTCTAGCATTTTTTCACAATCTGACTATTAATTAATTTGATTACATGTACAAAAGCCTACAAATAAGAAAATAATTGTCATTGCGGCAACCAGCTGGTTTGATTGTTTATCGAGCTTTCTGTAACAGCTAACTACGCTGACTCCTAGTTTGCTTATTTTTTAATTTTATTTACCTGATAGCAACTGTCAGCAAACAGTTTTGTTGCCTAACATTTTCTAAGTGATTACAGTAGAAGACCGTTATAACGCCGACCTATATAACGCAATTCTCTATAAACCGCACGACTTTTCAGAAGTAAACAATAGGTTTTGAAGTTCAAAAAAAAATCCCTCTGCTTTGCTTTGCAAACATAAAAATTAGTAGGCAAATTAAATTTTAAAACAGTTTTTCATCTCTACAGCCTTTATTCAAAGTTTTAAAATGAAAATTAGTGTTCACAGTAAAAAGAAAATATCAGATGGCTTTTGAAAATGCAGCTGTTATGCAAACCATGAAGCTAGCAGAAGGGCAGGATAGTTCACTTTCTTTCAATTGTGAAACATATTTATTTGTGAATGACTAACTGTAATATTGGTGCTTTAATACTCATTGCAGATAAAACTCAATCTGAAGTGCTAATATATAGATATATTCTGAATATTAGTTTCAAAACTTGTGAAATGATCTATATAATGCAAAAACCTGTATAACGCAAAAGCTGTGGTCCCAAGGTGTGCGTTATAACAATCTTCTACTGTACTTTGAAATAAAAACAATGCATTTTTTACCTTGACCTCAGTTATAAAATAGTTAAAGAAATCAGGGCCGGATTTGGAAGTATGAAGGCCCCAAGGCAACGAAGGAGTGGAGGGCCCTAATCAGGGTTCGAAAAAATCATCTCATTTTCGAAAATATGCGATACTAAGATAGATATCCGAATATTTTGATCTATATGTATATATCTGATGTTTTCGATCAGCACAAGTTAGAATATTTTTTTAAAAGTTTTTATTGTGATTTTATTACAATAACCCTTTGTTGTGGAGGCCCCGGGGCAGTAGCTCCACCTGCCCTCACCTAAATCTGGCCCTGAAAGCAATGTATGAATCACTTGAGCAAGTCGGGGAAACTTCTGAGGGTGCTTGGTAAAGTCAAGTAAGTGTTAGCACGAAAGCGCAAATCCGATAAAATGTAATTTTGTTAATCTAAAGACTTTATCTAAGAAAACTAGAACATCACTAAAAAGTTTAAAATAAAATCAGTAAATGGTTTATTGGTTGCAACACTGAATAATAGTAGTTAATCCTAAAATCTTCTTAGTAAGGTTTATTCTAAAGCTGACAATAAAATTAAAAATTTAGCCAAGAAATGTACAGGGTGCGTCAAAAAAATGGCAACTTTATTTTTTTGTATAATTTTATCAAAAAAATTTTTTTTAAACAAATGTAACAGTTAATAACAATAGCATGGACCTATGGTCATAACATATTCAGCCTGTTTCAAGTGGCCTCCTCCGGCGGCGATACACAGGTCCAGACGTGACCTGAAATTTTCAGCAATGAACAATCGAGCCCATTCCCAGCGCAAGGATTGCTTCAGCGCCTCCAAATTTTTGTGGGGCTTAGCACAGACCTTAGCCTCAAAATGGACCACACGCTGTAGTCCATTGGATTGAGGTCCGGCGAGTAGGGCAGCCATTCGGCTGAAGAGATGAAATCTGGAAAATGGGTCCTGCACCAGTCATGCGTCATTTTTGCCCTTGAAAAAAAAGTGTGCCCCCCCCCCTACTTCATGTGGACAAGTTACGGCTCTGGTATCTACACTGTACAGAATCCTTATTCCTGGGATCCTGGAAAACAATTTCAGAAGAAAAAAAAAATCATTTCCAAAGTACTTAGAATTCCTTATAAGCTTTCTAATTAGTCCATGAACTTATTCGGGAATAAAAACCAACGTAACTTGGAAAATGAATCTGTACTTAACGATTACAAAACATAAGCACAACTGTTTTGCATTATTTTTGTAGGATGGCAAAATATGAATCAAATAAATATACCTTGGGAAAAAGTTTGCCCCCCCCCCCCCCACCTCATGTATGTGGCCAAGTTACGCCTCTGGAGGGACTCTTAAGGTGATACTTCTCCCTAAAATATTCAAAAAACCATCAAGATGATGTTTTTTTTTTCAAAAATTAGTGTTTTCGATTGTACTTCTCGATGCAAAATCAGATCATTGGCTTCACTTCTATGACCACTATGTCCAAAAAAATGCATGTTGAAAAAAATTAAAAAAATACATATTCTTAAAAAGATCTTGAAGCACCGTATGTTGCATATGAGACGCATCTCAGACCTTTACTCCCAAACCTTCCCAAATTATTTACATTTGTTAAAGTTACTATAACACATACAATTAAGATTTTGAATGAAATTTAGCATGCCTATAATTTAGCATTAGTATCTTCTTTATATAAATGAAACACAAACTCCAAATTTATATGCCCGGGGTAAACTAGGAAAATACCGGACCGATTTCGTTAAAAATCGTTGTAATCATAATATTTACAAAGCTTAAATTATTCACAGGTTTATATAGCCCCTTTTTCCTGATGTCATATACTGTAGGGTAAACAGTCATGCGCATCGACACCAAACTCGAATCATTTGCAAATCAGATGTCAGTCTTCTTGTACGCAAAATTTCACAATTGTACCTTTCTGCTTTGTTGGGGAGCTATTTCCAGTGTTCCTGAGTTTACTTTGAAATTTAAGAATTTTGTACTTTGTCTTATGTTTAAGATGAATTTAATTTCATTTATTCCACATAAATAGGTAATCATTTTAAAAAATTTAAAAATGAATCAAATTGGTATTTTAAAACTAAATTAAACCTCACAAACCATGGGGGAGAGGGGGGACTTGCTGGAGCCCATGGGACTCACATACATAAGGTTTTTCTTTCCCCTGTTCAACTTAATGATGCCGGGACACCTGTAAAATTTGTATGTAGCCAATGGTATGGATATGCCGAAAAGGATACCATTGATGTGGTTTTTGTTTAAAAAATTCTATGAAAAAGTAATAAAAACTAGAATTTTAATTAGTATCCGAAAACTAGTAGTAACAAATTGGAACTTACTTGTGGTTCTTAGTTAAAGGGTCTTGTTTTACTGTAAATATAAGCCTAGCAGAACAGTCAGTGTTTTTGCTTTTTCTTCCAGATGTTTCACCTGGCCTTTGTCGGCATTTATGATGGCAGTACTTTGAAACCTGAAAAATAGTCAGGAGTAGGTAATGAAATAACCAAGTTAGAAAAATGCTGACACATTAAAAAAAAAAAAATGCATACTGATTTTTCATAAAAAAAAAAAAAATCATTCTTTGCAAGAAAAAATAATAAATACCTTATAAACATTGCCTGTCGAGTTCTCCGGAAATACGCGATCAACTCGAAACGTGGTATTTGAAGAGTAGGAAAACTCATCCAGCCATTTTAAAGCATCTTCCTTTGTACTAATGTTGATTCGAATTTTAGTAGCAAAACCATTTTCAGTTTCTTCAAATAAACATACATTATACTCATACCCAACTGGAAGTATATCCTACAAAAACAAAACTTCTGTAGAGATTGTTATACACACTAAAAATAAAACTCAAGAATTAGAACAAGCATATTGTTGCTACACACTTTATGTTGTTACTGTACCAATGAATTTTCCTTTAATTTCTGCCGAAAAATAAATTTTGAAAATGATTTGAGTTATTAACCGACGGAAAAACAGAGGAGGTTCTCAATTTGACACGTATATATATATATATATATATATATATATATATATTTTTTTTTTTTTTTTAATGTATGACCACGCATAACTTTTTACAGAACAGTCTGATTTTGATAATTCTTTTTTTATTTAGAAAGGGTATACTCCGAAGGTGGTCCCATAAAAATTTTGAAAAAAAATTCCTACCCTAAGGGTAAGAAAAGGAGGTTGATTTGTTGTTCACTCACAGATTTTTTTATGTATGATAACACATAACTTTTTACAAAATAGTCCGATTTTGATTATTCTTTTTTTATTGGAAAGGTTAAACCCTGAAGTTGGTCCCATATAAGTTTGGAGAAAAAATTCCTACCCTAAGGGTGGGAAAAGGGGGGTTATTTGTTGTTAACTCACAGATTTTTTTATATATGACCACACATAACGTTTTACAGAATAGTCCGATTTAGAATATTCTATTTTTTATTGGAAAGGGTATAGCCTGAAGTTGTTCCTATGTAAATTTGAGGGAAAAAATAATACCCTAAGGGTGAGGAAAGGGGGGCGATTAGTATTTCACTCTAAGATTTGTCGATGCTGAATTGGGTATAACAAAAAAAAACAAAAAAAAAACCTCACGATGAATGAGCTGCAGACTTGTATGTCTCTCGTGTGTACTGCCCTGAGCAGATAAACGGCAGTATCTGCAGAAATGAGTTTTCGAAATATTTGAAGAATTGTGTGCTAGATTCAGTACTATCAACTGGGAAATGTAGGAATTAGATTTTTTTAGCGGAAACTAAATAAGTTAGTTTGTACAACAAAGCTAACGTACAATAGATGACAAAATGCAAAAAAAAGATAAAATTGCAGTCAAAGCCCTTTACCTGCACACGGCAGTGTAGACCTCTCAATCTCTGGTACTTGTGATTAGGATTAGTTTTCAGTGCCAGTCGTTAAACATTTTTTATATTCAGGATTTGTATGAAAAAGTAGGGTGAAGTTCAGTGATGGTGACATTCTATTTTTGAAATAAAAATATTTACACTAAAAAGAATGAAATAAAAAAATTTAAATAAAAAAAGTAGAACAGACTTCAAAAACTGCAGCTAGAAATTGCTCTAAAAAGTAAAAAATAATTTCATTCTTCGAATAACATCTATAGTACTTTTTGAACATAATTTTTGAAGTCGGCGCAAAAACAGTCGATAAAATCATACTTAGACATAATTCAATTACAAATGTAAGTTTTGGTGGACTTATAATGAGTAATGGTGACACATCATTCTTTTTATCATTTTTGCGCCAACTTCAAAAATTATGTTCAAAAAGTACTATAGATGTTATTCGAAGAATGAAATAATTTTTTACATTTTAGAGCAATTTCTAGCTGCAGTTTTTGAAGTCGGTTCTATTTTTTTATTTAAATTTTTTTATTTTCGAAATATTTTTGACATTATATACCGATGCAAAACATCTTGTTTTAATGAAGCAGTGAACTCTCAGTAAACTAAACACACAATAGCTCAAAAATATGAAATCTTATTACTAAAAGGTTTGCAGGAAATTAACTCAACTTGAGATAGGTAAGCAATAAATAAATACCTTTGTGCTACAAATAAATAGGTTACAAAGATAGGTTATACAATTACATCATGAGCTTCTAGATGTAAAGACACCCAGTAAAAGCCTTTACATCTAGAAGCTCACACCTTTGAATTGAAAAAGGGGTTCCTTGTAACCCCAAAACACGTGTCTTTTGTAACCTATTTATTTGTGCTAAACAACGTTGGATATTTCCTGTTGAGATAGGTAATTTTGAGAATTTGAAATAATTCCAGATTTAATTAATAGCTGCTCAATCAACATCTGATCAGAATCCAAATCTTTTGCAACATATTGTACAAATCTTTTGGTTATCAATATCTCTATTTTGTGAAATAAAACCTTCATAAGCTATTAATTAATGAATCTTTGAGAACAAAACACAATTCTGAACTTTACTCATGAAACTTATAGACATTCAGTTAAATGTACAAATTTGAATTTTAAAAGCATCACTGAAAAAAAAAAAACACACACACACACAGGGACGCCCTTAAAAATGTTGCAAATCCCCCCCCCTCCACAAAAAGCAAGAGCTCACCACATGCCAAAAAATAAGAAAAATACCCCCCCCCCCAAAAAAAAGGGATTTTAAAAAATTTCAATGGCGCAGTCTGTGCCATGAACCTTCCCTCCTCCCCAGGTGGGAACTCTTCAATCAGTTTTGAAGATCACTACAAGCAGGGGCAGATGCAAAGGGAGTGTCATGATCTCTCCCCTACCCCCCCCCCCAAATGGTTGACAACGTTATCCATTCATCATTATTGCATGTGATAATAACTTAAAATTGCTTTTTCAAGGTGGATGGCTGTAGAATATCGTGCATTGTGCGCACATTGTGTAACGATTCTTTTCATTAGCTTCTGATATTAATTTTAAATGTACACTAGTTGCCTTTTTTTCGGCATTTGGATACTTTTTATTCACACCCAAATAGTGTCAGTAATTTAGTACCCAAAACTGTATATTACTTCAACATGCCCCCCCCCTCCTCTGGAACCCTAACCTTTTACAGCAAATTATCTTATTGCTACATTTGTCTTGCTGACACTCAATGTATAAATTTGAAGAAAGATGTGTGAGGGAGGTCATAGGCGGCTGGTACACCAAAAAAAGGTGGGATGAAAGAATATGAGGTGGGGGGGGGGAGAGTTAGGTGGGCGGCGCCCTCACTGCTGACTCTTTTTATGACTTAAAGTTATACATTATTATTGATGAATGACCTTTAAAAAATTACAGAAGTGACCACAGTAGATGCCTTACTTTCAATTTAAAGCTCCATTCTACTTCTTGTGAAATAATAACGTGAGAAAAAAAGAAACCCACACAAACGATATTTTCATTATAAGTCAAACTTTAAATACCTATCTTAAATAAAAACATCGAACTTTTACAAAATAATTTGTTGACTATAAAAATGTCTTTAAATTAATGTTTTACAATGTGATAACTTCATCAAAGTTAGATACGGAAACAATCAAAAGCTATGATGTTCACGTTTCCAAGCAGAACAAAGGTCAAGATTAATATTTTGTTTTAAAATGCACTAACCTTTAATTTCTCATTCTCGGAGATGTCTTTATATCTTGCACACTTGCACAGACAATTTCTAGGCAGAGACATGTTTCACATAACAAGGAAAATCTAATTATTCAAAATAAATAGAGCTAGAAAGATCAAAGAAATCTAAATAAACAAATCATAAGAGAATAATCCCGCCGAAATTGACTGACTGCAATGGCTGGATTTGGCGACTTTATTAAATGCCAACTTGCTGGGCTTTAATGGTCACGTGACATCGCTATCCAATGAGACTGCTCCATTCCTTTCCCATGTAAAAGTATGACTGCACTTTAGAATTTCGCCCACCGACCAGCGTTCGGAAACGCAATAACGCATGTGGTTCTGCTCTACAGCGGTCGATGCGGTTGCAACCGCTCCTACCGCGGTCTCGACGTGGTTTGCGAGATCACGTGGTATGGTTCGGCCAATCCGATGGTGTATCAAATTTTACACGCTCTGTGAATGGAGCATCTATGAGAGCGTCGTCTGCTGCTGAACTATAACTACCGCGATGTAACCACAAGCGTTCGGAAACACAGCTGTTCCACCGGACAACCAGAAAAATTCCAGTGATGTCATTACCGCAACCTGACAGCCGCGCGGTGCGACCGGAGAGGTGTTTCCGCACTTAGCCAAAGTTCCTTTTCATTTGATGTTGAGAATCGAATAATTATTTTTTGCATAAATAAATAACATCCTTTTCGGAAATTTAGTTTGGTTAATTTATGAAGAAAAAAAAGAGAATTTTACCGTGAAAAAACTGCATTTTTACCAATTTTATGATTTTTCTCTTATTAAAAAAAAAAAAAAAAAATGATGTTTTACTATATTGAGATTGCAGTCAGAAGACTTACATGGTCGTTTCTAAGCATATTTGATTGTTATCCTAAGATGCACACAGCCTTGGATTTCAAAATTGAAATTTTTATTACGTTCAAAAATCACCGGTTTTTGAAATGAGATAAAAATCCATTAAAAAAAAAATCTAAAAATTTGAACCAATTTAATTGCTTAATAAGTGGATACCATCTTGTCTTGCTTTTTCTGCTCAGATAATTTTATGTTTCTTTGAAAGCAATCTTATCGCTCTTGTCAATTGTTGGGGTTTAAATAGCTAATTTACTAATTTTTTAATGGACTTTTTGAGTAATCTTAACTTAAAAAGAACTATTTAGTTATTTTTTGAAAGTTCCCAAAATTTCATATTTGATGAAGCTGTATGCATTTGAAGATCACAGTCAAGTATACTGTGAAACTACCGTATAAGAACTTGAGACTTTTTTTCATACTTTGCCTAAATAGCTTTTTCATTCTACAGAATGACTAGGTATTATAGGCAATGGGGTAGGGAATGTATGTAATAATTCTCATACTTTGCCTAATTACGTTCGGTATTACATCTGCAATGCCTAGTTATTTTATAGAATTGCGGTGTTACTGTTACTTACTTTGCCGGTAATCGACACAAATAATTTAAATAATTTCGATAATAAACAGTTCGATAAAATACAAATTGATTTCGGAAAATATTTTTATGACCTTTTTTTTTCCTAGATGGCAGCACTACATCAATGAGATTGTAGTGAAATATTAGTGTAACGGGAATAAAATAGATGGCAGCACTAGTTTAAATAAGAAGCAAAATTATTTTAAGCAATAAATACAACGTGCAGGTTGCCAAGTACTATTTTAAAAAAAAAATGTAATTTATCAGAAAATTTTTTTTGAATACTTTCTTATCCTAAATGATTTTAGCTTGTGAACAAGCACTGCAGCAACGAGATAAAAGAGCATTTCGGGGTGAAAAATACTTATTTCATCTTGTAATTCAATTAACCATTGAGCGAAACTTTTTGAGAAGAGGAAAATTCTCAATTTGCAATTTGTATTAGTTGCAGTGTAAACACTTTGCAATTAGAGCGAATACCTTTAAAACAGAGCTACAGAGCTGGCACATACTCAGCGCAAAACTGACCCAAAATTCTAATAATAAAACAGTTTAAAAAACTAAATTAACACGTTCTTGTAGTAAAATAGATATTAAACATTTAAAAAAAAATCTTTGAGTGTTAAGTATATACAGCAGCGAGAGGTTGCCCCATAGCTAACTCATTTTTTTTCAACACGAAAATAATAAAATAACTGATGATGCAATTAATTTTAGTGTAAAAAAGCTTGGGCATGGGGTGCTCGCCTATTAGAATTTTGAAAGTTTTCTGCATCATTGTAAAACTTGAACGTTTAGGCTAACGATGAGAAATTTACGACATCTGATATCTGGTCCCCGTACTTTTTCTGGGGAATTACATTGCTTATTGTTCTCATTTGACTGTTTTGACGTCTTTTGATTTTATTCCCCCCCCCCGCCTCCCTCTGCAGCACCACCGTCGACCGGCCTCACGATGCTGCTCATCTAGCGAAAACCGTCTCCAGGTTGCATCCATATCTTACACACACACACACACACGCATACATGCACACTTACACACACACATATACACACACATACACACACTTACACACACACATACCCACACACTCATGCCTGCACACAGACACAAACACACACGCACACCACGTGATTGCAAAAAACAAAATTTGAATTCAAGATGTCAAAATTCAATTTTTTTTTTTTTTTTTTGCATTAAGTTAATTATTTGTCCTCGTCTATCGAAATATACGGACCTGCAGTTGGCGACATTAAAACAAAAAAAAGTCTCTAAATTTCTTCGTTTACTTTCAAAAATATGGTCATTTTCACCAAATAGCTTTATGTGTCAGAAAGCACGTTTCACTCCCCCCCCCCTTCCTACTTATTTTTTCCCCGATCATTACACTTTTTGTGTGGTTCCCGGTTAGATTTTTTTTTTCTTCTGTAATTAATTGCTTCAATAGTCTTTACCGCTTCCGTATATTTCGCTCGTTCAAAATGAATGAAATTCTGGGGCTCTCTACAAGGGATAGGAAGGGTGGGGAGGGGCGAGAATTCGAGGGTTTATAGCAGAGGGGAGGGGTAACAAGAAGTGTGACATTGTCTTTTTTTAGGAATTTCTTAATGAAAAATTGTGTGACATGGGACAAGGGGGGGGGGGTAGAAAAGTGACTTTTTGACAAAGGAGGGGGGGGGGGTCAAAATGGTGGGAAAATCTGTGCCATCATCTTCGGATAGCCCTATAGCCCTTCCTCTATAATAGTCAGAGTCTTTATACACCTTGGTTTGGAGAACGGGGGGAGGGGGGGGGTTACGTAGAAAAGTGACTTTTTGACAAAGGAGGGGGGGGAGGTCCAAATGGAGGGAAAATATGTGTCATCATTTATAGATAGCCCTTCCTCTATAAAAGTAAGAGTCTTTTTACGCCTTGGTGGGGAGGAGAGGGAGGGGGACTAGCAATATCTCTGCTCAGCAGTAAGGTATTACGGAGCAAAAAATATAGAATTTTCGCTTGGAAACATTATCAATTTTAGAAACAATAACTTTAACTGTGAGACATGCTGAAAATCTCTGGCATAGAACAACAAACTATTAATTTACCTCATTGTCATAGTTTGGAGCTGACAAAATCCTTTCTGGCTTAAAGCTATCAATCACAGGATGGCAAACTGACCGAAACAGCAACTCACGGGATATAACTCTTTCAGTTTAGGGTCATAAATTCCTTGCAAAGTCGGCCAAATGCGGTTCTTGCGGTGGACAGGTCAAGGAATAGACGTAATCAGTGGAGTGAAGAAAGAATAATAACTGCCTTAAAAATAGTTTACAGTTGTTGACCAAAGCAATTTAAGATATCGCCGCTATTTTTAGGAATTACAATAAAAGGATAGTTTATGAGTTTTTATGATTTTGAGGATTTACCATTCTGAGATCAATCGAAACTTATAGATATGAATTCGCTCACTGATCATGAAGTAAAAAATTCGAAACAAATTTATGAGAAGTTTGTTTTGAATTCTGTATATTACTACAGAATTCTTCTGACTCAGTATCAGAATTCTTCAGATCTTCTGTATTTTATAACGAAGCCTCATTGATAAAGTACAAAATATTGACAATTTTCGTGTACCGTTACTAACTGTGAGCGAATATTTTGTTCTTGTCCATCCAGTGCACAGGGAAAAAAAAAAGTTGAATTTTGACATTTCGAATTCAAATTATGTTTTTCGCAATCACGAGTTTGTGTATGTAGGCGTGTGTGTTTGTGTCTGTGTGCAGGCATGAGTGTGTGGATATGTGTGTGTGGCGCATGTATATGTGTATGTAGGCGTGAGTGTTTGTGTCTGTGTGCAGGCATGAGTGTGTGGATATGTGTGTGTGGCGCATGTATATGTGTATGTAGGCGTGAGTGTTTGTGTCTGTGTGCAGGCATGAGTGTGTGGGTATGTGTGTGTAAGTGTGTGTGTGTGTATGCGTGTGTGTGTAGGATATGGACGCAACCTGGAGACGGTTTTCGATAGAGGAGCAGCATAGGACATCAAAACCATCAAGTGCACCAATAAATCACCAAAAAGGAATCGTAATTGCTCAAAAAAAAAAAAAAATAAATAAATAAATAAAATAATAATAATTTGAATTCTAAAACTTTGAATTCAAGTTATGTTTTTCGCAATTACGAGTTGCGACAGGACCCTACTCATTGGAGATATTGTATTTAGAAACGGCTCATGTCCCTCCAAGCCTGCACCTCCTCTTGGGCTGTTACGTGTATATAGTTGTGTATATGTAGGCTTGTGTGTGTGCTTAGACCTGTGTGTATGCACGTTGGAGTGTGTGTATGTGTGTAAAGGCACGTGTGTGTGTGTGTGTGTGTGTATGTGTATGAGCGTGCATATGTGTAGGACATGGACGCCACCGACCAGGAGCAGCGGCTATCGGGGGGTAGTGTTCTGGACCAGAGGAGCCACGCCTGCAGATGACGGTGGGGTTGAAAAAGGAACCACAACATCAAGGGTTGTCAAATGAAAACAATTAGCAATCGTGATTGCTCAAAAACAGTTTATTTCAATTCTAAATTTATCCCCAGTGATCTGGCTGCGGCTGGGTAATTCGAAAAACACAAGTTAACTATACATTTTTTTTCTAGCCGCGATGCCTTTATTTCATTCACTAATAAATACTTCTTTGTATTTATTGCATGCAAATGTTTAGTGTGACGTAACTCGGGACCTGATATAAACTGAATTGAGGGGGGAACCAAAGGGAGCTCTCGGTTTTGACTCGCTTGAAGGTGCGAGATGTCAGTTCGCGGTTGTGTTCCGCGTGGAACGGAAAAGAAGCCTTCTGCCTGAACCATGCTGCGATATTGGAAGAAAGTCAATAAAAGTATTGTCCGTTTTTCAGGACAAGGCACTTTGCCACACCCTCTCGAAAAGAATTGAAATTTGTGTAACTGGAGTCTAGAGATTAACTTATTAGTGACATGAATGTCGTCAACAAAAGTTTATAAGTATTCTTGAGCAATCACGACTGCTAATTGTTTTCACTTGATCGTTCTTGACGTTCTGAATCCTTTTTCAACCCCACCGTCCTCTCCAGGCGCGGCTCCTCCGGTCCTGAGCAGTGTCTCCGGAATACGCTTCTCCTGGTCGGTGGCGTCCATGTCCTACACACATGCACTCTCATACACACTCATACATACACACAGTCACACACACGCGCGAGCGCCTTTAAACACATACACGCCAACGTGCATTCACACAGGTCTACGCACACACACAAGCCTACACATACACATATACAACTATACACACGTAACCGCCTAAGAGGAGGGGCAGGTTTGGGGGGACAAGAACCGTTTCTAGGAGCAATAACTCCAATGAGTAGGGTCCTGTCGAAGCTTGTGATTGCGAAAAACATAACTTGAATTAAAAAATTTCAGAATTCATTTTTTTTTTCTATTTTTTATTCAAGGGCGCAATTTGTAATTTACAAATGCTTACGAGTTTTATGTCTAGAACAATAAACTCTAATTTTGTTGAATGTCCGCATTTTATTCGACTCTAAAAAATCAAATTAATTTTACATGCATTTAACGCAGAAAATAGATCTATTCTTCGTTAGCTATTTTGCTAAAACTAACAATTAAATACAAATCAATACAGTCCCTTCTTGAACAAGGCACAATTATCGCATGGACCCATGGGGTGCTCGGTCCTGCTCTCTAAATTTCAAGGAGAATACAG